>NW_026542601.1:79004590-79087457 GCF_028750875.1 Macrosteles quadrilineatus
GGTCGTAATTCCTTTCTAGACAACTTTCCATATATCTAATGTTAAAAATACCTCATCTGTACTTATTTATATGTTATTCTTTCAATTTATTACCTTATTGAAATCAAATCAGGTGTGATTATTTGTTTGTATTACTGTATTCTGTTTTGTTTATTTCAGCTTAACTTAATCAATCAATGGTTTTATTAATGCTTATTGAAGCCCGTGGGTAACAGCTAGTTAAATTAAATTCAAATATGTAATAACCAAATTTGACACGAAAGCCTAGAACTATAATATTCCACGAACAATCACATGTCTTGATATACAGGTTGAATGCTTATTAAATGGTATAAGTACGTATTTTAAAACGTTCTTGTAGTCACGGTGTAGTTATATAAAATGAAGATTGACCATACCAAAAACTAACCAAGAAAATAATATGTTTCTGCCCATATTATTTATTTATCTGCCCAATACTTTATAGCTTAACACTATACAAAATGATAATATACGTGTACAAAAATGTTTTTCTTTACAAAAAAATTCACAATTACAAAATTCTCGTACAGTAATTCATGAAATACATCCTCTACTCTATTAGCCTATTTTCTGCAAATGTAAACAAAAGGAGCTCTGTTTACGAGACAAAACTTTCTAAGGTTAGGCCTTTGTACTATTTTCGCACACTTCATCTTGTAATGTCTCTAAAAACAAAAATAAACCCTTTACAAAAATGCATTGTTAAAAAACTTTTAAACCTTTTTTTATAAAAGTATCCCTAATTTTTAATGGGAAAACTTTTTTTTAATATTCACCCTCATTTTATTTTAGCAATAACAAAGGCAATATGTAGTCTTTCCTGCTTTAACAATTTTATTCTTACTGCCAGTTCCAAGAATATCCTAGTCTATTTAGCGTTCTCTAATTAGTTTGACTTAAGTTAAGACTTTCCAATCTTGGAGACATCAAAATGTCACAATTTCAGGAAAGTTAACGTTTCATTTACCGTTGATTAAAACAATGCCAAGAAAGATTCGAGCTCACTTGTTAAGTTTAAAATCCACGAAGAAATTAGCCTGAAATAAATGTCGTTGTAGGTGATTTTATATTTAATAGTTGACACGTTATTATTTCATTTATATGCGGTCTTATTGAAAAAGAAATTATTTTTATCTGGTATAAAATATGATATAAAGTGGTGTTACTATTGAATGCGTTATAAGCCATTTCATCCAGGCTAAATTAATCTCCAACCTCTTTAGTAAGACAGATTTGTATATTCTGAAAAAGTTAAAGACTACTTTAACATATTTTTCCTACTACTGCATGTAAAAATAGGTAAAATGGGTTTGATCACATTGTCATATCTGTAAATAGTACGCAAAATAGCTCATTGCCGCTCTAGAGCGGGAATGGATCGTTCCTCTCGATAATCAGCTGATTTCACTTTTAGTGTTTCTACACCAACCACATCTGCGGATCCGGTACGTTAACAACCGGCAAGGGTAAGCAATAACATAACCTTAAAAAGCAAACATAACCTAAATGACATTATTTTATATACATCTAAAAAGTTAATCTGTATGTTGTTATAAGTTAATTATTATGGTGGTAGGAAAATCTTGTGTGTATTACGAAACGTACATTTAAATTGAGTATGTATTTTACCCGCTATGTGGCCTATGGATTGAAAGATTACTATAGACTCTATAGTAGTCTATAGTACAATCTATAAGTAATCAATAGTCTATAGTAATATAAAGTATAGACCATTAGAGGCAAATTAGTTCAAGACGTTTCTATCGGCATTTTTTCATTCCTCGCCAAACACTTTAAATAATAAGGAATATATTCCAACAAAATTGTATTCCTGTTTGAGTTTATAATACGTATAATACGAATATATGACTTGATCTCTTTAGTAAACCACTCATAGTTTGCTGTACCCACATGTGACCGAAGTTGTTTCATTATTCTACCGTTTATTGTATATTTGTATTTATAATCGTGTATTGCACGGTATTGTATAATTGTGTATTGTATATTTGTATTTACAATCGTGTATTGTGGGGTTTTGTATAATTGTGTATTATATTGTATCGTGGCAAAACCTGCAATTTACTCGTACAATATTCATACTAATATTCTTCAGGTAAAAATTAGATTAGGGTAGTTTTTTCAGTTTATTCGCTACAGGAATTGTGTATAACAATCACAAATGTTTTACTCAAACTCTTGGACCGGAAAAGTGACCCTGCAAGTTTTGTATCAAGGAACCACTGCTTGATGAAGCGAGTAAATTTGGGAATTCACTCCATTTAAGTATTTGTTTTTGGCCTTTTGGACGAGGAACTCCTTTACTAAACAGAATATTGAGTTACTGAGAGAATCTGTTGGTGTTTTTTAACTAATGGGGTTCCAAATATTTAATACAAGTATATATAATGACCCTTATAATCCTTGACCCTTGACAATTCTAATTCATTTGGAGCTATCTACATTAACTATATACAATATTTAGGTATATACAGACCAGAATAATATAACTAAAATCTTCAATATCTCCTTTGTAGTTTTCCTATGGAAAATTGACAAACCATTACATGTTACTATTTTATGAAAGAATGGCTTCAACCATAGCTTGGGTTGGTGAACGTTGGTCATATTCACTTAATTATTCAGCCAAAGTACATATTGATTGTACACCCTCGGTGTCTTTAGATCTCTTCACACAATATTTATGTAGAACGACAGTTCAAACGGTCTGGAAATAGACTTTGAAACATTCAAGTTGTTATTTTGAAACAATTATATTCGATATGAATATTATTATGTGACAGCTCTCAACTTGAGCATTAAATTACGTGAACTGTGTTAATTTCGTAAACCCGTAACAATGACAATATACACATGAGGACTCCCGAACAATTTTGAATTGAAAGTATAGTTCTACTAAAAAAATAGCTCATTTGTTCAACAATCGGCTTACTTACTTAAAATACAATTAATAATCATATCGAAAATAAATTATTGTAAATGAAATATATTTTAATACCATTGAATGTTTGCAATTGTACATTTGCAATTGTAAATTTGAGTGTCAGATTAAATCTTTGCATAGATGCTTTTACAAGTCCTTTGAATAATAATTAACCAAACAGTTTATCAACAACAAAATACTTGACACTAAACAGAAATTATACCTTTAATGTCAAATACCGTGGACACGTCAGAAAATATTTTTTATTCCTAAATGTCAAGCTGAAGAACATTTTAAAATTTCTGTTGGAATCAAAATACAACTATAAAACAGCTTAAGAAATTACAAAATTTCTTTATAAAACTGTAATACAGGAGTTTTATTTCTCGTACCTTACAGAAAGATGCTAACGCTTTTAGAATAGATAATTTAATGTGCATGGTTCGATGAGGTATAAATACTTTCATAAACAAAACTAAAAATCCTCAAAAAGATTCGTATTGTGTAAGTTGTAGATACAGTTGAACATGGTATTATTGGTTTTTTGTACGTTAAAGAGCTCTATAGTATTAAGCTTAATCTCGAAATAAAGACTTTTTCATTTTAACCAATTAAATTTGAATTTGCTGGAGAATTTTGAAACGAAACAACGTATGATCAAATATGATATTTTCTGCACGTCAACAGAGGAGAGACAGAAAGAGTTGTTGACCAAGTCAATATTGACTCATCGTCACTGGGTCAGCTGTTGAATACTCTCTAGGATTGTCAAACTCTCTACATTCATATATATATCTTATAGGTTCCTGCTCGGTATGGTGTTAAACATTACATCTTGGTGGACTGGGATGGGGTCGTCACAATAACATAATCCGTTGGTGTTTGACGGGATTTGAACCCGGAACCTCTGTGCCAAAGTTCCGCGTTCTACCCATCGATATGATTCTACAACTAGATCAGATCGTTCCTCTACATTCATATAGCTTACGTTGAAATATCCATAAACACAAAAATATATATTTAAAAACCAATAATTAACTACTCGTACGAGTACTTACATTTTGCAAATAGTGGTGGGGAATACTTTCTGGTCAACTAAAAAATAAGTATTTACGATTAAACTTAAAAACCTTTTTTTTATCCAAAGAATCTATGTAATAATAGGCAAGCATGTTTCTTTAAAACCTTTTTTCAGCTCTTGTGCATCATTGGGAAAATCTACGCATACTGTTAGAAAGACATTTTCCTGTAGGTGTGCAGAATCCCCTTATAAATAAAAATAGTAACATTACCTATGACACAAACATTGAATTTTTATACCACTGGATAGTTATGCTGATAAAATATAATGTTTTACAAAAGTGGTACGAGGTATTGTTACAAAAAACTGAATTGTCATGGTCATATTATTAAAGCCTTTTAGTTTTTAACCGGCTGTATTCAATGACATTAGAAATAAACACCTAATTTAAGGCTTCTTTAACTTAAGGATTCTTTTTGTTCGAATCGGGAGCCAAACAAGTGTGATGCATGTCTTTAAATTACGATAGTTAGTTTTTATTTGTAAGTAATTCTATAGTTAGAATATAAACAAATAGTCTATTTACAAGGATAAGCTATTCAAAGTGCATAAACGTGTAAAGTTGCATCTTAAAGATGTACGTTGTAATTCCCTCAGTTAAAAGTGTCTTTGTACACTGATATGATACAAATGCATTAAGTAAAAAAATATTCATAACAAAGTTATCCTATGAGGGGAAATATTTTAGGGGAAATAAGGGATATAAGACTGAGAACAACCCTTGAAAGGTCAAATTCAAATCAGTTAAAGTACTACAAACATATAAAACCACAAGAACTGTGAAACTGAAATACGAAATATTAGTTTCGCTTGAGGAGGCCAAGTCGATGAGCTGGAAGAACGGAAATAAATATTTGACCGGAAATTGGACCTCCATCCGGTCAGACAGGCTTTTAAGTGAACTTCAAGTAGTCATGAAGGTTATATAGGTCTACTTTAATATAATTGTAATATGATTGGCTGACCTATTTTGACAACCGAACTGCTTAGGATTTTGCCATAAAAATTAGTGTTCAGAGCTTTTTGTTTTACTAGATGAGCTCTATCAAATCCCAAAGACAAAAATCTTAGTTGTGCAAAATTCCTTTTATTCAGCTTCCAAAGTGAATTTCTTTGGCCTATATTTATGTCTTAGGATACAGATTGTTTTATAAGGATATAATGGCTACAAAAGCATCTCATAGTATAGTTCACCTTAGGGAAATCAGGAATAAGTGAGATTGAGAATAAATCCTTAAACTACAATACGTCTACAACAAGTTGAGGTAAGATTGAGCTAGGAATTGGAACGATTTATTTGATGAGTTGAGAGGGATTTTTGCGAGATTTAATTTTCTTACTTTCAGAACTCGGTTTGAAAATGACGATCCTAATTTAAGGTATTGAAAAATCTGTGGTTCATAAGCATTACAAAGTACCAACAACTAAATATATGAAAATCTCAAAAGACTTTTAGATGTTATTGAACTGTTCTCAAACTGTTGTTTTTTAGTCATGAGGACTTTGTGTAATAACAGGTGTGCGATTTCTACCGTATCACTTTTAAAAGGAGCGAGCTGGTATAGTGGAACCTCAGTCCCCAAGATCTCGGGTTCAAATCCCGCCAATCACCAATGGATTTTTTCTTAGTGATAATGCTACAACTTTAAGTTATAGCCTAATATAGTGTGAAAAACAATCCTGGGCCTCTGTATCACTTTTACATGGAGGGTCCAAAGACAGTAAAAGGGATAATTTATTCAAGTTCTAACATGAGGGATTAGTTTTTATAATATAGTTTTTATGATAATAATACATTAGTACGATTTAAAATTATCAACTGAAAGAACAATTATATAAAATAATTAGCCAGAACATTAAGAGGCAATTTTAAGGAATCGAATCAGTTCATTGTTTATAAAACAAAATTATCAAGATCACGTAAAACAAAACAAAAATAGTTGATAAATACAAGTATTAAAAGCCCTTAATGATTCTTAATGATACTCCATACCTACAATCATTAATAAAAAAAACACCCTACTCTTAAAATTTTTACTTAGTCCAACATTTTAAATTAGTTATTCTCTTTAACAAAATAGAATATAATTTGTTACTGTCACGTATCTTTAATATACGTCATCAATTTTTGCCACTTGGATTGAATTATTTTCTATACCAACAATTTAATAGTGAATTGAATATGATGCGGCATCAAATTTACCTATATACTTCTTTAGAATGAAGGGATTGTAGATTCCGTTCTATACACCCTTCAATACATTATGTATACATCAGAATAACCTCATGAAGCTACTAAACCAAATATACATTGTAAACACTCGCCTCCAACTTTGAATACATGATCAAACACTCTATACCAACATTTAGATATGTCTGCAAGGCAAACGAGCACTAAATAATGAAAACCTCATAATACAAAATAATGTAAATATTTCATCTATGGTTTTTTATTACTGCATAAGTTATAAGTTGAATGAAAGTAGTTATACACTAGAATAGTGTGTACTGAGAAACGCTTGCTAATAAAAGGAATTTTCATTTATTTGGTCAAACACATCACACTATATTGAAATCGTATAAAGTAAAGAAAGACATTTTTTGGTAATGTCAATTAAATGACTTGTTAATTTCCATGCTAAATGCCTAGACAAAATACATATTTTTGACGTTTCTATGCGTTGCATATTAGTCTTAAACTAATATTTTCATTTGTACATTTTATACGATAAAGATACACGAACATAAAGTTCACGGAGTGTAGGAGTCATTTTGAATATACGACTTGATCCATTAGGCTAAGTAAATTGTTTGCTGCTCCCATATGTGACCTAAGTTGCTTTGGTATTATTCCGAGCCGTAAGTCATTGCCATATCTAAGAAATGAGGAAATTTAATATAAAAAGGTTTTATAATATTTAAATATAAAAAATATACCCGTGTAGCTTCAGTTAAAATTTTAAATAAGAGTTCTAGCTAGTGCACTTGTGTTCAATGAAATATTTTATAGCTGGATAGAGTTTTTACTGCAAATATTTATTTTTGTTGGCATAATACTTGGAAACTCAGAGTCTAGAAATGCAAAACTTATCGACCCGGAAGTTTAATTGTGTATTATAATTTCTTTATTTGAATAAACTTGAGAAAGTTTTACTTACTCAGTAATTAATCAAAAAAGTAAGGTAAACTAGTAGTTAGCTCTAAGCAACAAAATCAAACGCTTACTTTTCTCTAATGTCTTATCCTTAGCACATTAAACAGACTCTTCTCGAATTTCTCTCCGTAATTTCAAGATTGCCTTTAGCGTTCTTCAAGAAGTCAACACGCTTTAATTAACCTTAAACCTGCAATCTTAAATCCTGTAAAGAAATTGACAGTTTTGTGGATAACTATGAATGTTTGTTGAAGAAACCTACTTAGGAAACACTTGTGGGCAAAGTATTTTCATAATAAAGTTCAGAGAGTATGAGACAACGTTATATGCAATATATTTGACGAAAGACTGAAGAAGCTTATGAAGAAGAAATATCAATAGTATTTTGATAAGTTTTAAATGACACAAGTAAAACTTTAATCACCTAAACATATTAAATGTTACATATTTTTTGGTAAAATTCTTTGCGATTTTATCTATAGAAATAATTTTATCCTATTCTTAAAACCCAATACACCTCAACGAATTTTAAATACACACATGTTTATGTAAAACAATTATTTATACATTTTCTTTATTGTTAGAGCCTCATTGCTAGAAACCTGTAAAGGCATAGTAATATTTATAACGTTTATGAACTTTAAAAACTTATGTAAAAACGTATGCCGTATATTACTTACTTTTTCTCTGTTCACAAACTTTAGGTGGTTTTAGGGGAAGGACTCCAACCTTTAAAATCAGCTGTTGGATTAAGTATACATTAGCCACAAACAAGTGGGGGGGGGGGGGGGAAACTTCTTAAATGTTTGTGAGCAGAACATACGGAATTCTATATAGTCTGTAGCATGGTGTATTAAGCTTAACCATTTCAGTAAATGTTTTGATTATAAAAGTTATTGATACAAGGTAGCTATGAATTCAGTTCAGTATTCAAATTTTGCATTGAAAACAATATTTACCTAACAGCCAAGATGATTATGTTCAATTTACAATAACATTTAAAATCGTCACGATTGGTCATTGCTACTCTCAAATACAAGACACTTAAAAAAAAAACAGTCTAACCAAATGCATCATGACAAGAAAATGTAATGAAATTACTCGTAAAATAAGAATTGTGGTTCAGGATTGAAAAAGATTAAGAGCGATGACATAGCTTTGTGTAAGCCTTTCTTTCACGTTGAATATGGTTTAGTCTTTAAATTAATTTTAATTCAATGCTAACCTGCTTCTTAATTTAAATTCTTTGAAAGACGAAATTTTACAGTTATCTACTGTTTAAAAGTATCCTCAATAAGGTTTTCAAGCAAATACTTTTTATAATTCCCACCTTCTCATCCTAGGACGCTAGGTTCTTGGCCAAAACTAATTTAAACATTATTTCAGACTAACTTTATATGGTTGCGGCATTATCACATAGATTAGATCCATTGGTGATTGGCGGGATTTGAACCCGGGACCTCGACCTCCGAACCCCAAGCTCTACCACTAGACCAGCTTGCTTCCCATTCCTTTGAATAGAATGGAGTAAACTGTTCTTCTTCTTCAGGAAATACTCCAGTATATTGATAATCTAATGTTACATAATCATACAATTTTGCTATGTTCATAATAACAAATGTTTAAGCTTAAAGCTTCAATATTTACCGTCGTATTTGATTTATTTTGTTTTGAAATATAGTTAACAAAAATATTGTTACTTAAGTGGTTGTATAGCACATGTTCCGGTGGTAAAATAGATTAATTTAGAATTTATATTAGGAAATTCTATAAACAACATTTGCACACCATTATTAGATATTGTGCACGTGACACTTGATCTCTGTGATGTTTGACAATCTGTTCCTTAATAAAGCTGATTACTTAAACTAAAAAAATCAAAGGAAAAAAATTATATAAATCAAATTTTTTATAAAAATTCTTTTTAGATAAAGTATTTTCATAGACCACATACAACATGTTATTTGCAATTTTTTTTTCATTTCGTTATCCTTAAATCATTGTAAACATTTTTGTGTAGTGTAGTATACAGCACAGAACGAAGAAAAGTTAATCCATAAACAATCATAAAAGTTCCAGAGACATATATGAACATGACTGTCCATTATCTGCAGCTATGATTTTTGACATTAGTAAATAAATTATGATAAGTCACTCAATCATTTAAAATTAAAATATATGTTGTAATATAAACTAATTCTATTTGGAAAGTTACAAAAATATTTGTTTTATGGATTCATTGCAAATAAAATTGGTCTACTAAAATATAAAAATATATAAAAAAATTATCAAATAAGTAAATTAATAATAAACAAGTAATGTTTCAACATGTATTTGTCCACAACTAAAGGGTATTTTTCTACAGGGATTTTTACCATGATAGAAAAGTGTAGTAGGAAGTTGACTTGATTATAAGACTGTTAACGAGATTAGATACAAGAGAAATTGCTTCTATAACGTTTTCTTCAGAGTAGCCTGATACTTAAAGGAGAAGGCGTAAATTTATTCATCTTAAGTTACAAGAGTCATGTGCAGTGTTCTAATACGATAAACTTATAGTAAATGAAACCCTTTATATAAAAATATTAATCCTTAGAGTGATTATTCTTCAGTTTAAGATAATGTTTGATTTTAGATTTATTTATTAAAATAAACTAAACAATATCCTAAAACTATGTATGGTTAAAATGTTTTCAAATATTTACGGAAAACACCCCCAACCAGTTAGCAATCAATGGTACTTGTCTTATAAAAAATAATGATTTATAACTCGGTAGAAATAAATGTAATGTTATAAGGTTGTTAGGCTTGCAACGGGATGTTCTCAACCGAAAGGGAATAATCAGATTTTCTTGTTATTCAAATTAATAACTTTATCACAATATAGAATAGCATGTTCAGAAAATTTGAAAAACTAATGTAATTTTGGTCTAAGTGCTCTTAGGGAAAATGGATTTTTTGTTGTAAGACTTAGCAATCACATACAAGAACAACTATATTACTCATAAATCTGAATTGTTAAAAAAACCGTGTTAATAAAATTGTTAACTACTATTTTAAAAACAAATTTAGATTGAACGTGTCTTAAATATTACAATAACTTCACACCAATACGTCACTTTTCCATCAGAAATCAGCTGATACAAGTGTATATGTAGCCCACGCAGAGTTTTCTTCCGCCCTACATTGTTGATTATCCAACAATGTTTGTACAATAACATCCGTTTGGCGGAAATCAAATATACGCTCGTTTTATGATTTAAGCTTTACAATATATGATGTGAATCCATCAATAAATCCTTCAATATATGAGTGGTGCGTGTGTAGATAAATAAATAAATATTTCGTGTACGGGTTTAGGAATTATATTTCAAGGATTCTTTGGTCCTTTTCCTTTAATGCACTACCACTACATTCTTATTGCAATTTCGTGAATTTACTACCAGGATTTTTTCATAATCAGCAAGTTTGGTTGGTTAGGCAAGTTTGGACATTTTATCATTGATATATTCATAGACTAGGCTAACGGTTAAAAATATCGGCATTGCAATAAAATTTAGTGGTGAATTAACGGAAAAGAACCGATTCTTTGATCGTAGATTCAATAGTTACAGACTCAAATAAAACACGTAATTCAAATTGTACATGTAAATTTTCTGAAGTCATTAACATAATACACACAGTGGTTAATTCACAGTAAATTGACATTTAATATCAAACCTTAAAATTAGGGGAAACGGTCAACACTTTAAAACCACGTTCTTTTGTTTCAACACTAACACTATTGAGAATAAACTGTTTAAAGAAAGTGGTCAAATCCTCTTAAAATTATTTAGGATGGATTGAGGCTTGAACCCACCACTCTCACAATGAAGTCCGTTATGACTAATTATAAATGATCAATGATCAATAATCAACCTGCATTCAACACTCATCACTCATCAATAATCAATTATCAATTATCAACGATCAATTATTTAAGATCCGTGCCACCTACGCAAGTCCGACCCTTACCACCATGATAGCAACACACACACACTAAGTTTGACTTTATCATCCAAATAGCACTTGCTTGTGGTTTTATCATTATAAAAGAATGCAACTTAAAATCAATCGTACCACTACGCCAAAAGAAAGAAAGACTTGTATCCTAAGCATATTAGAAACTTGTCTCTCATTACAAGTGATAATTAATTAATGAACATTATACTTTACCTCCACTGTAAATATATAAGGTGTAGGAGGACATTGTAGAACAGGTGTTACTGTTTAACAACGCCTACAAGTCTGACCTCGGCGCTGGTGATAATGGTTTAGTGTTAAAAAACAGAGTTGTGTCCTGCAGAAGTTTTATGGTGCGGAGAGCTTTAATGAAACTTAAAAACAATTAACTCTCATATATCTCTTCACTTGCGTGGTAAAATATAATAAACCGACTGTAATCGGAAAATATTTTCCTTAAATTAAATTTTAAAATGTACCTACTTAACGCAAATAAAATAAAAGACTTACCAAATCAATATCTGCGGGTGGGCAACCCTATGATTGCACTTCTTGTTTCTGTCACCACCTAATCCTTGTATCTGAAACAAAAATAAAATAATAAACATACATATTTTACATCGATCAATTACCAGGAATAAACTGCAAAGAAAATTAAAACGGAAATGTTCCGTGTTATTCACCCTATTATGGAATGAAAACAATAATCTAAAAATAAACTTGAAAATTCCTTGTAAGTGTTTTGTATAGAGGGTCTTTAAATTAATTGATACATTCCTTTATTTTACCATTCAAAAGGGAATTATCATTACTCAACACAACTATTTAATACACTAACAATACATATACATGCTCAATTTCTTCATAGTCATATGAGTTGTTAAAGAGAAAAAAATAGGAATTAGAAAGAAGGCTGTAGTGAAATACAGGGCTATTCAAAAATATGGACCCAAATTCATGATTTTGTATCTCAAAAAGTATAAACGAGGCATAAACTTTACACCATTAAAAAGAGGAAATTTCTAAGTTGTTTACCATATTTCTGAAATCAGCCGAAAAGGTTATCGCAATAATGGGCAGCCGTTTTGTTTTAACATAGGCCTAAGTTGTTAGTAAGATGACTATCATGCAACATAAGATCTTTTGTGTGACAGAGTTTGCAAAAACTGAGTCTCCTAGTTCAGCGGGCTTTTCTCATCGAATTCGGTATTCAACCACCGACTAGAAAAAAAAAAACATAACTCGTTTGCATTTTAAGAAGTTTGTGACACAAGAGATGCTGTCTCGTATGTGGGACTAATAAGTTTTAGTAATTCGGCTATCGCTTAGATATTTGCCATGCAGCACAGGGGGGACAAAAAATTGAGCAATTGAAATCATTGTAAAATAAAACTTAGAAATTTTCTCTTACTAATGGTGTAAAACATATTTGTTTCCAATTTAAATTTAGACTTACTTTATTCGAGATACAAAATACCGAAACTAGGTCCATATTTTTGAATAGCCCTGTATTATGATTTAAAATCGGAATTATAAATACATATTTATAAGTTATTACTCAGTTGCATCTTTGTACTTTGTTCTTTCACGAAAAAAATTAAAAACATAAAAATTTATAGGCCTACAATCAAAAAGATTATATTTATATGAAGTTATTTTAAATTCGAAAATATTGATACCGGTTGAAAATTTATTAAAAATTAGATGCTAGGCAATTAAAACTGTGGTTTTCTTCTTAGCACGCTTGAGCTGATACAGACAGGCTAATACTAATCCATAATTAATTTAGCTGGGTAAGCACTGATAAAATGCTTGAATCATGTTTTCAATTAGTTTGGGATTATATCTATAATTAATATCCAAGATGTTGGATGATGATACTTGATGGTCGATAAGTGTACTGTATCAAAATCTTACCAAGGCTGTAAACTCTTACTTTAGTTAGACATTTTTTGTTTTCTTTTACAGTGGCATTAATTTACTGAAATAATGCCGTAATCTTATTAATGCACGATAATAAAAAATATAGTTAGTTATTATTTACTATTTGTGCTATGAAAGGTTCAATAGCTTAGTATATATTCACTTTCTTACTAACTTTAATTAACGACAAGACACAAAAAGATCTTAACGACCTATCAATCTCCTGCTGATTGTAAGATCAATATACACTCGTCCAGGGCAAAAAAGACGTATTACGAAGAAAAATATAAAGTAAAAAACTACATGATTATATTTTATGATTTAATGAAACTATATTTGATGCAATCATAAAAAAACGATGAAGTTTTTCTTGATTTGTAAAATTAAAATGACGTTTTATACGGTTTAAGCCAGTTATGGTTTAAGGTTAAAAATTAAATATTCTAAAAATTAAGATAACTTCGAAATACTTTGTATAATTTTATCTTATATTGAAGTAATAAATTCAATAACCTATACAAATATAATCTATTAAATAAAAATTTTCCAAGCAGTTTTCATATCTTTCATTTTATTCTGTTATCTTATACATGTTATGGCGATTTAAGGTTCAAAATTAAACAACAGTAAAGAGTCAACAAGTAAAGAAAGCCTTGTCCCAAAACAAGGGAAAACGTTTTGAGAATTAAAAGGGTGGATTGTATAAATTAACCCTTATAGGTCTTCAATTAACCGAAAGTACAGCCAATAAAGGGGTTAAGCACATCTCAACAGTTTTGTCGTTAATTTCCTATTTCTAGAAGTGCTTGGTCAACTGTATTTCTCGACGGTGAATTAACCTTCCTAATAAACCTCTTTAACCTTCTTTATTAATGACACGTCCTCCCCCACAAAGTTTTGGCTCTGGTCATTCGTTTCCGTTTATTTATGGTTCGTTTGTATTTCAACACTTTCGTGCTTAAAAATGGTATTCTGGAAATTGTTCATGTTCTCCTAGAAAATACTGTTTGAGTTGTGAGGTATTGACACTGCAAAACATATATTTTTCAGCAGTAAAATGTGTATATTAACGAAATAAAAGTCATACAAATAACCAAGTATATGCTTCTTAGCTACAAATCTCAACATCGGTTTTTAAGATTAGATTTTTTGTGGTATGTTTTAAAAATAACAGTTATGGATCAAGAAAATTACAATAAAATTACAAAACAAAATAATAATAGTTGCTAAGCAAAAACATAATGTATTTTCTTTGTATAATACTTTTGAGCAAAACCTGTGTGACTGATTCCTTCATTTAATAAATTACACTAGAATAATAGTTTTAATCATACATATAAACTTCCATGACCACTAGGGTTTTTTACTTTTAAAACATAAGAAGAAAAATTTTAAAATTAAATTAGTTTTTAATTAAATAATCTAATTATCATATTAATTAAATTAAATTTATTCATTTATTAAATTAAATTTAATTAGTTAATTATTTTTTTTCTATAAAATTATAAAACAATAATTATTTCAAAGTTTTGAAAATTCCAAAAAGTGTATATTTCTTACTATTTAGGTATTATAGAATCTGTATAGGCAATAGACATTACTATAAAATAATGCAATCTCAAATACCAAACGATAATCGATTTTAAGGTTAGCAGTTAATTTCAAAACTTAGGCTTAAGCGAGAACTTCTTTTAGCTCATACAATGTTATTATAAAAATAAATAATAAACAAAGTGAAAATGAGGTAACATTATATAATCTGTTTATACTCAATTTTATAGTCGTGAGAGCTAAAGTTTATGTAAAACTGTTTGGTAAATAATGCAAGACTAATACCGTTAACATTGTTATACGGCTAACACGGTTTCATAATAACTAATAAAATGTTATGACCTAATACAAGTTAATGTTATGGCTACAATATAAACACATTCGTTAACAAAACTTCTAATAAGACAACAAATTTAATAAAAATAAATCCAGAGAGATTATTGGTAATTAATGAAAATGAGTATGATCCCCAACGTGATTAAATTACTTTCACCAATTGATTTTGCTGATTTGTGGAATCTTCTTAAAATAAACTTCATGAACTCAAGAATCTTGGGCAAGATGCTTCTTTATTAAAAGAAGTAATTGAATTCTTCTCCTGATTGCAGATATTTTCATTTTGCTTATGCTAATTCACAGACGATTCTTGAAGAGTAAGTCTAAAAATATTCCCCCAGCATCTGACTTTTCATGCAAATTCAGTGATTTTTGTGATGGCACACTTGAATCTGTGCTATAACAGTTTTTGAGAATGATGTAGAATTTGCTTGGATGGAATTAAAATTAATATTAATATTAATACCTTTAAATAATATAGTTGTAAAAACGACCTGTAAGTTTCTATGGTAGGATAACATTTTCTACAGAAAATACGATAAGCTAACAACTTTTGATAGAACATTCCGATCATAATGATACCTAACAAACTAATGATAAGAATCACAGGACCTGTTTTAGTTTTATTAAATAGACCCAGGAACTTTCTTATTATCACCAGAGATACGATTTTGATGACATTTTGTACAAAAGTGTAAACCTACGTTTATTCGAACGGGTTCGCAAACCATCATAATCGGACTATGGGAACGGGGGTTTTATGGGGTAAAAACAGATATTCCCATTTTTTACCCTAAAAACACAAAATTTCACAACTTCTCTCCAAACAATGTTGTAGAGCTTAAAAAAAATGGTTTTGTATGTTGAAGCGTTGTTGTATGCCCAACGGTTACGGAGGTAATTAAACATTTGTAATTAAAAATTCTCATGGTATTCTTACGGAGGATGAATAAACTGTTGTAGATTTTTGTTTATAGATATATTTTAACCAAATTTGGAAGTTTTCTTTATTTAATACTAAGCTATCAACATTGCAATAAAACACCTCAATATCTTCCCTGTAGCAGCAAAGCTTACTAAATAAATTTTAACGATTTTTTCTTTAAACTTTTAATCCTTAAACTTTTTTAACCATTGGTTTACATTTTCTATATTTTAGTTTGAGTAAATACTGCATGTCCGGGTGAAAACATTATAGTGGGTGGTTTAACGTAGTGATCAACTGTTTTTCAGTAAAGTACTAATGGTTATTGAATTAGGCTGTCAATGTGTAAACAATTTCGTGGTATTTACCAATCATGTTACAACAACGAATGTTTAAGTGACACAAGCAATTTTCTGACGTGTCAAATCGCTTTTCATGATCAATTATTTTTTACGTAAACGATATAATTGAAAGCACAATACAACAAGTGGAATGGTTGTACACTGTACGTAGTAATTTTCATCGTTGTCACCGTCATTGTAGCCTACCTACAATATTGGATTGCTCGTAGCACCTAACAAGGCTTTGCCTGTATTATGGAGCTTCCATACACTGGTCTTTATATTGAATTACGCATCGTCATAACTTAATTTTGGGCATAATAACAGTGCCTTGGATAACTTATAGTGCTTAGTTACTGACATGATGGAGATCAACTAGTCTTGTGATCGAAACACAAGGCATATGTCCTTGAGAACCTCGGTTTAGATCCTGCGGATCACTAAGTTTAACTATGTTATAATGCCGTAATTAGGAGTCCATCTGTTATAAATACGCTCGCCGATCTCAAACATATATGAATTTAAACAATACGGGAAGCCTTTGGAAAAATATATAATGAATTACGCCCCAATGTGTTGGTCGCTAAAACACCTATTTGACTTTCTTTGATAAAGTAACGTAGAATATGTGAAGGTTATGCAGTGAAACCATGGTAAAAAATCCAAGGAATTTAAGGAAAAAATTGTATATACAGTAAATTTTTATCTTAAATAATAAAGTGTTTATGCCGTTTACCTCTAATCGATTTTTTTTTAACACCCGGTGTATACCTCAAGTGGGTAGAATTGTCTCTATAGACAAGCCCTTTCACCAAAACAAAACTGTCAGCATATTTGGTCTAAAACATTTTATTTTACACATTTAAAGCATAGCATGGTATTTTATTGGTCTATATATTCTTAAAGCTTGCAACGCTACTCCAGATGGTTTTGAACAGGAACTAAATTTTATTATTTCAAATTTCCATCAAAATTATTGAACCATTAACAGTGTAACTTTATAAATTCAGCAAGTCAAAAAACAGTCACAGCCTCCAGCGTTGTTAAGTAAGTAGTGGCGAACTAGCAAAGAGACATCACTTTAGGCACGTTTTCCCCATAAGAAGGAGAATCAAATTTATAAAATATTCAATGGATCAAAATGGACAATTAGTTAATGAAAAAGAATGTATTGCAAATTTTAGAAGCCTTACTACCTTAACTATTGAGAAGAGAGATTTAAAGCCTCAAATTGAAAATGCATTTTTAAAGATTGATGCATCCATACACAAATATCAAGCCCAAGGCAGTAGATGGATTTATGACCATACTAAATATTGGCAGTTACATGTTTACAAGTATAAGCCCCTAACTCCAAAGTCATACATTCCCACACCAAAAACTATTCAATCGAAACATGCAGTGTTAAATATCAAAAATGCTGATAATAAATGCTTCCTTTGGTCGATATTAGCAGCTTTATATCCAAGGAACTCTAATGAAAATGCTAATAGAGTCTCCAGCTATGTACCCTACATAGGTCAGCTGAATATGACAAACATAAAGTATCCTGTGAAAATATCTGATATAGATCAATTTGAAACACAAAATAATATATGTGTAAATGTATTTGGAGTTGAAGACCAGAAATGTGTATATCCATTAAGAACAACCAAACTGAATAGTAATACTCACATCGATTTATTATTATTACAAGAAGGTCGTAAATCACATTATTGTTTAATTCGTGATTTTGGTAAGTTAATGCTGCGGTCTACAAAATATGACCATAAGAAGCATTTTTGCAAGTTGTGTTTGCAACATTTTTACACTAATGATATATTAGAACGTCACACAACGTATTGTAAAAACTTTGATGCCCAACGAGTGGAAATGTCTAAACAAGATACATTACAATTTAAAAATTATAAATATCAACTTAAAGCCCCATTTGTTATTTATGCAGATTTTGAATGTTTTATAAACTCAAACAACCATACTCCATCGGGATTTGCATTTGTCGTAGTAAAAGATTCAAAAATTATTTCTGAAGAGTTGTACAGTGGTACAAATGTTATGGATGTGTTTTTTGAAAGATTATTTCAGACTTATGACTTCATTAAAAATCAAATGGCAATATATAATCCTCTTCAAATGACTCCAGAGCAAGAGGCGTCTTTCCAAAACTCAACACATTGTCATATTTGTGAAAAGCCCCTATATTTTGATAGGGTGAGAGATCATTGCCATTCCTCTGGGCAATACCGTGGAGCTGCCCACAATGATTGTAATTTAAACTATAAAGTAACAAAGAAAATCCCAATATTCTTCCATAACTTGAAAAATTACGATGGACATTTAATAATGCAACACTTGGGAAAGTTTAATAAACGTAAATTAAATTGTATAGCTAAAGATATGGAAAAATATATATCATTCTCTGTTGATGATTTGATATTTTTAGATTCCTATAACTTTCTGTCCCTTCCATTATACAAATTAGCTTCCAATTTAAATACATTTAGATTCATAGACGATCCACTACTACAACGTAAAGGCGTATTTCCCTATGAATATATGACGGGACCAGATAAGTTTGCAGAGTATCTCCCTCCTATAGAAGCATTTTACAGTACTCTAACTAAAGAACATATCTCTCCCATTGAATATGAACATGCTAAAAATGTCTGGACCCATTTTAATATAAATAATTTACAAGAATATCATGATTTATATCTTAAAACAGATGTATTGCTACTGGCTGATGTGTTTGAGACATTTAGAGACCTGTGTTTAAAAGATTACAAACTTGACCCCGTACATATGTATTCACTTCCTGGATTAACATGGGAGGCCTGTCTTAGAATGACTGGTATAAAATTACAATTATTTCAAGATATTGACATGCATTTGTTCATAGAAAGTGCGATTAGAGGAGGAGTCAGTATGATTTCTACACGTTACGCTAAAGCCAATAATAGATATATGGGCGAACACTATGATCCCAATCAAGAGAGTGTGTATTTAATATATTTAGATTGTAACTCGCTATACTCCACAGCAATGTTTGAGCCACTACCTGTGGATGGATTTCGTTGGACTAATGAGATAGACTACAAAATATACAAAAATAATCAAAATGATGAGTTTGGATACATTTTAGAAGTTGATTTAAAATATGATAAAAGCTTACATGATTTACATAATGACTATCCATTAGCACCAGAGAAAATGAATGGCAAATTAATACCTAATTTACATGACAAAACTAAATATATTTTACATTACAAAGCATTACAAAAATATAAGGAATTGGGTTTGATTGTTACAAAATACCACAGAATTTTAAAATTTAGACAATCAAAATGGCTTGCACCCTATATTAATTTTAATATTGAAAAAAGAAAATGGGCTAAAAATGATTTCGAAAAAGACTTTTACAAATTGTTAAATAATAGTCTCTTTGGTCGGACAATTATGAATCAACGAAAGTTTCGTGATATATATCTCAAGGATGAGTCACTATTAACAAAATATGTCACTAATCCAAGGTTTGATTGTAGCAAAAAGTTTGATAACAATTTACATGCTATACATTTAAATAAATTAGTTGTAAAGTTTAATAAACCAATATATTTGGGAATGACCATTTTGGATATTAGTAAAGTAATAATGTATGATTTCCACTATAACTATATGTCAAAATTTAAGAATAAAAGATTTCTAATGACAGATACAGATTCTTTAATGTATGCTATAGTTACAGAGGACTTTTACAAGGAAATAGAATGTGACTTGCACTATTTTGATACCTCTGGATATAGTAAAGACCATTTCTTATACTCTGATAAAAATAAAAAAGTCACTGGAAAGTTTAAAGACGAATTGGATGGTCATATTATGTATGAATATTGTGGTTTAAGACCAAAGTTATACTCTTACATTCCTCTAAAATGGTTATATGAAGAAGACAAGCAAGCTTTAGAGGTCAAAAAAGCTAAAGGAGCTGATGGTGCTACAGTTAAACATCTCCTTAGACATCAACATTATTTGAACTGTCTTGCAACTGGTCAAGACTACTATGAGAATGTGACAAGAATTAAATATACAAATCATCACCTTCAAACCTTGACCATGAATAAGAAAGTACTATCGTTTGACGATGACAAGAGGTTTATTCTAGAAGATGGCATCAACACCCTTGCTCTTGGTCATTATAAAATTGATCAAACATAAATCTATATTTGCCATTATTCTTCGACCTTTCTTTGTCTATTACGAAAAAGCCATATTTAGTTTTATCCCAACATTGGTGGCAGAGATTTCTAAATTGGTTAAATGAAAAGTCATTACCAACATGATTGTTATATACATGTTTTAAATTTAAATCATCTTGTTTAAATAATATTAGGAAATTTACATTATCACATAAATGTTTGTGTACTTTGCTGTAAGATTGACACAAGTAAAAACAGTTAATATTTTTATGTCGACCCATTGAGAAAAATTGTGTAATATTTTGACTATTTATGTCATCAAATACAACAACTGACTGTGATTTTACATCATTTGGTGTGATTTCACAGTCAGTAAACGTGTGTAATTTCACTTCGTCACACAAACTAAATATTTCAATTATTTTTTTATATTTTTCTTGTTCTAAAGATTTAGATATTAAATATAAGTTTGTAAATTTTAATCCTTCCTTTCTTACAATTAAATTGTAAATTACAACCGTCTTCCCACTTCCACTTGGACCACAAATAACACATCGAATATTGGTAGGAAATAGACTTAACTTCTTTGGTATATTTTCCTTACTATGTACTATTTTAAATTTATGTTTTTGTTGAATAAAAGACATTTTTTATATAATAAAAATGGTAAAAATGATAATAAGAAAACATGTAAAAAGGGCAAAGGTTTATTCCTAAAGCCTTACAGGGGTCGAGGGTTATTGAATACTCTTATAAATAACCTTCCATTTCCACTTCACATACCATCATATCAATACTGTGGACCTGGGACGAATGTACGTGAGAATTTAGCTAAAAATGTACCTCCAAAAAATAAACTAGACTCTTATTGTAAAGAGCATGACATATTCTACATGAATAATCCCGATACCGCTGCTCGGAACAAAGCAGACATGAGATTAGCAGACTTAGCTTGGACTAGAGTAACGGCCAAGGACGCAAGTCTTGCTGAAAGAGCTGCTGCTTATGCCGTGACAAATTTGATGAAGGCAAAAGCAAAAATGGGAATGGGATTAAAATTTAATAAAAAAGATGGACAACTACCAGCTGTTAGAGGCCGCAAAAGACGTGCCTAACTTCAGGGGGGTGTACCTAAAAAACGAGCTAAAAAATCTAACACCAAGAGTAAAAGAGTGCGGAATAGTTAATTTAGACAGTTCATCTGGCACACATTGGACAGCATATCGTAAAAATAAAGATATTGTAATTTATTTTGACCCATTTGGAATCCAACCTCAAAAAGAAGTAATTAAATATTTTGAGGGATATAAAATATTCTATACAACTGATCAAATACAAGATTTAAATAGTTCTATTTGTGGAATTTTATGTTTATCATTCATAAAAAATTTTTGTTTATAAAAATGGATTCATTTACTATAACATTTTCGGGTACAGAGTCAGAGCTAAAGTCAGTGTTCTTTCCTCCCATAGAATTAAATGATGATTATGTAATTGGATTAGTAGATTTTCAAAGTTATAATTCTATATTTAATGTTAAAAAACCTCTAAATACTTTAACATATTACAAAGTAGAGAAAATGACATTACCAAAAGGAGAGATCATAGAAATAGATAAAATAGAAATAGATAAAGAAATAGACATTGTAAGAAACCCAGGAATTTCTAGTCTTATGAAAATATTGAGCTCTTACAATAAAACTACTAAATTGTCAAATGTGGCATTTGATTCTGACACAAATTTAAAAGAGTTCCATAAAGGTGGTAAGTTTAGTACATGTTTGCCATTAGAGCTGTTAATGGGTGTATTTGAGGATTTTAATAAGGTATTAGTAAATGTCAAACAAGAATTGGTGTTGAAAAGATCAAAAAATGATTTGAATTGTATATTAACAACCGCTAGTGCTCCAGCCAATGGCACTGCTGATATGATTCCCAAAATTACACTTAACTCAATTCAATGGGTAATGCCACATGTGACACCATCAGATGGGGAGAAGTTACAATTACAAAAGATGTTATTGCAAAATAAAAATTTGCAAATTGCATTTAGAAGTTTAGAGTTGCATGAACTTCCATCATATCCCAATACTACAAGACATACATGGTCAGTAAAGACATCTTCAAGTTTGGAGAAGCCTAGGTATATTATATTTGGTTTTCAAACAGCTAGGGATAATAGTGCACGAAAAAGAACTGATGAATTTGATCACTGTAAGTTAAAAAATCTCAAAGTATTTCTAAACTCTGAATATTATCCTTATAGTGATTTAAATCTCGATTTTGAAAATGGAGATGTCTCTAAAGCTTATGAGATGTTTATGAGGTTTAGAGAGACTTACTACAATACTATCCCAGATCCTATGATTAGTAGGGCTGAGTTTATGAAGAAATATCCACTAATTGTAATAGATTGTTCTAGACAGAACGAAACAGTGAAGGAAGGAATTGTTGATATTAAATTAGAGATTGAAACTGCAGAAAATGTACCAGCAAATACATCTGCATATTGTTTGATAATACATGATAAAGTGTTTGAGTACAATCCTTTGTCAAATGAGATAAATAAAATTTAAATAAAAGATGAAAAACATTCAACAAGAATTGGTTGACTCTGCAAATCAAATACGAGAGAAATATAGAGCTTTAAAACGTGGCAAGTTTCTAGAGGCTGAAGAGAGGTTCCAAACATTCCAACCTTTAATAGAGCCATTACAAGAATTAAAAAAAATCGCCAAAATCGGGAGGCCTCGAATGGAGATACTCCCAATGACTCCATCTAGAATATCAATGATACCAAGATTACAACAATCCACCCCACAGAAATTAGATTTTGGTCTTTTAGCATCAGACTATTTAGGAAATTACCTCAGTAAAAGTAGTATGACAGACACTACATATGGTATTAGACGAGAAGCAAATAAATTTTTTATTGGAAATAAGGAAGTTGATATTGCCAATGATGATGTTACAGTTGCAAATAAAACCTACAAGGGGACAAAAGGTTTATGGGAATTGTTAACGTTAAAAGAACCTGAGAACTATACTCAGGCTGATTTGCAAAATTATAAAGAAATTTTGGAAGCTACAAATGGACATTTAAAGAGTTACAAAGATGGTGCACCAATTTCAAGTAATAGACATACTAAATATCTTAATATAATTAAACCTCTATTTAAATCTGTTGGTGAAGGTTTGAGACAAGTGACTGGTAATAAAATAGACTATATTTATTGGGATGATCCTAATGAGCTTGTAGATAGGTTAAGACTTCTTTGGCTAAGTCGCCAAGCTGGTAACTCAGGAGTGGATAATGAAATAGATTCCATTATTGAGGAATTGAGAGAAAGTGGAATTATTTATTAAATAAAAATATGTTTATAGATAAATTTTATCGTTTATATAATCCATATAATAAGCCTGCAGAACCCAGGGCTAGTAGTGAAACTACTTTAAATTTACAAGACGATAGTTGGAATGGCTTAAACCGTAAAATTGGTAATGTTAAAGATGGGGTTTTTGTAGATGATGTATCAACTTTGGGACAGACATTAACTAGAAAAGGTGATGTCTTTTTACAAGGTAAAACTAAATATGAGTTTTTAGAATCTAAGAATAAAAATTGGAATGCTAAAAAACAGAAAATTACTAATGTGGAAAAGGGTGAAAGTTTAGATGATGTGCCCACTTTACAACAGACTTTAATACGTAAAGATGGTGGTACATTTGTACAAGACAATAATAATTATGAATTTTTAGAATCAGAAAATGGTGTTTGGAATGCTAAGAAACGAAAAATTACTAATGTAGAAAAGGGTGAAAGTTTAAATGATGTGCCCACTTTACAACAGACTTTAATACGAAAAGAAGATGGTAAATTTGTACAAGACGATAATAATTATGAATTTTTAGAATCAGAGAATGGTGTTTGGAATGCTAAGAAACAGAAACTTAGCAATTTGATGGAAGGTACAGATAGTAAAGATGCTGTGAATGTTTCACATTCACAAAAATGGAAGCAGGCTATTGGAGTTTTTATAATAAAAGGTTAGTACGTGTTAAACCTGCCATTGATGACACTGACTGTGTTATAAAAGAACAGACTATAACTTTTGATAAAAAAGAAAAATGTTGGGATGCCAAAAAACAATTTATAAGGAATCTACCAGAGGGGGAACATTTGGATGATATTTGTCTAATGTCACAATCTATGCATTACGATGGATCAAAATTTGTATATGGAGAAAAAAATTTTAATTTGATGGAATATAATCCTGATTTATTAGTTGCTGACCCCACATCTTTGAGTGGATTTAAGTATATAGATAATAGACCATATATACCAGAAAACTATGTATTTAAAAGAATGGAAGATAATCTATTGATTGGGGCTAATGGTGATGTATTTAGAGTTACAGGAAAGGATGATGTTATAAAAAATGAATGAAATTGCATACGAACTTCATAAGCCTGCAAGAAAGAATTTCATTAGAAGGTCTTTTAAAGTATTGGGTATAAACGAAACCATACAAATAGATTTAATTGATATGCAAAACTATGCTAGAGAAAATTCTGGCAATAAATATATTTTAACTTTAATAGATACATTTTCTAAAAAAGCTTATGCTGCTCCACTAAAGAATAAGACAGGGTTGGTGGTTACAGAAGCCATTAAAACCATTCTACCAAAGGGGGTTAAAAACATTCAATCCGACAATGGAAAAGAATTTTTCAATCAATATTTTAGCAAACTAATGAAAAAATTAAATATTAATCACTATCACACATTTTCTACAACTAAGGCTGCAATTGTAGAGAGGTTTCAGAGAACTTTAAAGAATTGGCTATATAGGGAATTTAGTGCTCAGGGGAGTTATAAATGGTTGGATTTACTTCCAAAGTTAATTCGAAAATATAATAATAAGGTGCATAGATCTATAGGAATGAAGCCTAACCAAGTGAGTATTAAGAACAGTAAATATGTGCATGAGAGGTTGACTTCTAAAGTAGTGCAAGTTAAAAAGCCAAGATATAAGGTAGGTGATAGTGTGAGGATTTCCAAGTATAAACATGTTTTTAGTAAAGGTTATACTCCGAATTGGACAGGGGAACTATTTACAATAGCAGAAGTAAAGAATACAAAGCCTGTGACTTATATCTTGAAAGATGAAAATGGTAATATAATCAGGGGAGGCTTCTATACAGAGGAGTTGTTAAAGACCAAGTATAAAGACATGTATTTGATAGAGAAGGTTATTAGGAGAAAGGGTGATTTATTGTATGTCAAATGGCTTGGGTTCCCAAGTAGCCAGAACTCATGGATTTCCACAAAGGATGTCCAAGGGAGCGCGCCATGAGCCGGGAGCGCGCCTGAGTTCGCGCACAAACCTCGCACTGTCAAGTTGATGATTTTGAGAATATACATGGGAATGGATGTGGATTTGAAATAGTAATGAAGTTATACAATGGTATTGCACATTTATATGGGCTTGTATAGACCGTGGGCTGGATTTTTAAAAAAAGTGGCTAAAAAATGCTCACCATGTTATTCTTATGGGGAAAAACGCCCCAAGTGACGTCATATTCTTCTATTGTCACTACTTAAGTACAGCTGACATTTGATATTCTATGTTGTTCTTAGGTTAATTAGATTGTCTTGATATTTACTTTGGTGTTAAAGCTACAGAAGAGTTTCAGTTGTATAAGATGTTTATTTTTTCTTGTTTAAAACGTCCAAAATTGTTTTTACCACGATATATGAAGCCTATGAATCTATTTACCCGGAACTGAACAGAAAACACAGCTATTTTATTTAATACACATACCTAAATTTTCAATTTAACTTAATTTATTTACACAAAGCATGAAATAATTTTTACCTCTATTGAGAAACAAATATAAAAGTGCAAAGCATAAAAAATGAATCGAGGAAATAAGATCATTTCAAATAAAGTTGAGAATCTAAAAATATAAAAAACGAATACAGTAATAATATTTATATTGAACAAATTCTACTATACGATAGAATTTGAATAAATATTATTCAGGACATTTAATTATGAGAAGATAAAAAATATTTTATAAATAGAGTTAATTGCACTAAAAAAGATTAAAAAAACATCTGGTCAAAATCCTGAAGGATTCAGCACAATATATTAAATTTGCTAACTACACCAACATTGCTTTATTTTTGTACTTCAATATACATGTTTCATGTATATCCACGTGTCCTAGACAATCTCATATTATGTTTTTAAATATAACGGTGTTAGTAGGAAGCATGGTAAATATCACTGTAACAGTTTTGGAGTAAACATTTGTTGTAGTAGGGTTTGTTGCAACATGCACGATGCATATGCATAATGTAAATTCGTTTAGAAAACGATTATTGACTAATGTATATTGACTATTTTCAGACAGCCAGTAGACATACACAACAACGTTGAGCTACTTCTTTTTATCTATGCTACAACGGCTGCCAACACATTTTGTTTACCAACACTGCTCAAAACATTTTGCGTGCGTTTCCATCAAATAGTTACTCGTTGTGAGTTTAGCTCACAACGATGTTTTGAGCAGAACATGTTTGATGGAAATTGGACTTAAGCAACACTGACAGCTGTTCATGTAAAATAGCAAAGAGAGGCTTAATTAATAGTTGGTGTTGATACCTTACTTGAGTTTGTGTCAAAAAAAGTGTTCAATCCAAAATATGATTTTTTAAATATTTAGTGTTAGTAGCTATAGAATATAGTGTTCGTAGCTATGTAATAATGGGTTGAGTCACTCTCTAAAATACTTATTGTTGACAAGAAACTCATGAAGAAAGGCATTTCTACTTACCACCTTCTATTCAAGTAGGCCACGGCCTTGGCCTAAGAAAGCTCCAGAATAGTGTCCCCGAAGGACTTAGAATAAAGAAAGATCTGGGTTGATCCTACCCACAACGAGTATGGTCTCAAATCCTTACACCACAACTTCTACTTTGGATTACTTAGTTGGGGGGAAAATAGTTCCTTGAAATTTAATGCTATATTACTCAAATTATTTAGTGGGAAAATAGATTTCAACCATAACTAGTTTAAGTGTATGAATGTGTATGTATTGACTGTATATTGAATTTGAAATAAGTTTTATCAAAACGCTATATCTCGTGTTATGTTCGATCGTTAGAAATATTTGTTATATTTTTGATAGTTTAAACCCAAACTGAGGAGTTGTATCCAGCTGAACTACTCAAAACTCTTGGGACCAAAATCTCCTGTGAAGATAATATGACTCTTTGTAGTGTCATGAAGGCTACCAAAATAGGTTAGATTGCTTTACAAGAGACATAAAACTGTATAATGGGTAAAACATTCCCCTAAAATCACAAACTCAAATAATTAAATGCTAAAATTTGTTTAGTTTTGAGTCATCTTTGTCTTATACAAAATTCGTACAGAATAGAACCACAAATATTTAAAGTTATTTAGTAATGTTTCCTAGTACACATCAATGCCATTTTAGAAAGCTACGTGTTCAATTTCATCATTCATTATAAAAAAAATCATTTAAATAAACTTTCGCGTTTTTACGCTAGAATTCTTTTTAACTCTGCAGTAGCACATTATTATTTTACAAATAATAATGTATCACTATAATTTAATATAATGCTGGTCGCAAAGATAGTTGTTTTCTTTACATAAAAGGGGGTGGACTTCCAGGGTAGTTGTTAATGATAAAGCTTTAAATTAACTGGGCGTTAGTAATTTATTAGGTAAAAGACAAATTCGGTACTTTCCTGTTAAAGGGAACATTCATTATTATCAATGATTTTTTTTCGATATATCGATATTTTTGTTTCCGATCAGATCTATTACAAATTGACAACAACAACTAACTGATCTTGTTTAGGCCAAAATAGTCTATATGGATTAAGAAATTAAACTGGTCTAAGCTAACCTAACATAACCAACCAAACTTGCTGTACCATTTAAAACTTCCGTTTGGGTTTTATAATAGAAAAGGCAAGTTAAACACGGCATTTTTAAATGTTACAGCAAGTTTGGTTAGTTATGTTAGGTTATTTTTTTTTAGAACAGTTTCATATACTGAACATTATTTATCGTAGTTGTCAGCTGATATGTTTCAATTTGTTGTTGTATATCGAAAAAATCATCGATAATAATGAATGTTCCCTTTAACAGGAAAGTACCTTTCCTCTTTCTTAACATTTTCCTCCTTTCATTCCCTTATGTTATTATAAGGTCATCTATATATTAATAGACAAGCATGTTTCCTGAAAACCTTTTTTCTCACCTCCTGTGCATTGCAGGGAAAGTCTACGTATACTGTTTAAAATATATTCTCCTGTAGATGTGCAGAATTCCTTTATAAATTTAAATAGGCTCAATAATAAGCAGAACAAATGAATTTAAAATTAAAAAATAACATGAACCTTAAAAATTAAGTTCAACATCTTCTTTACACAGTGCGGGAAACGCCAGATTTATCTCTCAACCTTGCAGATTTAGCACTTTCCTTTTTACATGTAGAGAAAAAGTAGTGATGTGTTTTTTACAACACTGTTTTAATTTAACCGAGGAGAATATCACAAACATTTTACTCTCGCTCCTCAATTTCTAACTTGTATTTTGTATAGTGCTAGCATAGTTAAAACATACTCCAAGTCTATGGTGCTAGCTCTAAAGTTATATTACGCTGAAAATATTGCAAATTATGGTATTTAGAAGGCCTAAGACAAGTGGAAGCTTATAATTACTTCATACTTTACATAAAGGTAGCATTAAGTCTTGGTTTGTTAGACCTCTGACCAAATATGTTGCGAGTAGTTGTTTGTAATGCGCTTTATCTTTAACAGGATTCAAGTATCGGTTTGAAGTATGTTTTTGATAATTTACAACTATTGGTTTTAAGTATACTTTTGATCACTTAAGTATTAATTTTAAGTATACTTTTGATCATTTACAAGTAGTGGTCGGCAGTATACTTAGTATCTGCATCATTGTAATTAGTGGTTTGTAGTAACTTTGCACGTTGTTATACTTGACATGTTGGGGTCCTGACTTATACATTTGTTTGCAACTATGCGTTATTAATTACAAATAAATAGCATTGTCATAGAATGCTTTTCCTTATTTCATATTTTTCCTCAGACTTTAAACTAATTTAAATATATAATCTCTTTATAGAGGAGTAACTATAACACTTATGACTCATAATATACAACATTTCTTATATTAATCATATAATATTATATTTCTGGTATAAACGTTTTTGATTATTTTAGAGTTTTGTTAACCCTATAAATACTCTATAAATATTGAGTATGACCTATCCTAGTTTCATATTGCGTCAGACTCATTACAAAAACCAATCAAGTGGTTAATAGGTTTATAAATTGTACCAAGGAGCCTGGGTCAATTTGCCTGAGTAATTACAAACCATATCTTAAAATAGATCCAAACATTAATGAAACTGAGTTTTTTGGTCCAGTAGAATGTAAAGCATTTGGCAAAGAAACTCATAGGCATTGCATCGTAATAAAATTACATTGTACGATTGTACTAAAATGCGTATTGTAAATTAGTCAAACTTTTTTAGTTTTATAAAACTTTGTATATTTTACAACCAAGGTGGCTCGTGATTATTTCCACTATTTATTAAACAATATTGAACTCAAAGGTATTATTTTATTGTATTAAGTACGTCGATTGACACTCAAAAGGCAATTAGTAGCTGCCCAAGACAGGAAGTAAACTTGGCTTCTGATGGAGCAAACTTGACCAGTAATGAAGTTTTGGCGGTGTGTTGACTGTGGACAATAGAGGAGGTCTAGAAACTATTTTAAACTACCTCTTTCCCCTTTATAAGAATATAGTTGCTCAATCCGTGCTTTGCAAAGGGGTGAGAATCCAGTAGAGTTATTTCTAAATGCAATGTAAAAGAACGTCACCACCCACCATTGAATATGGATGAGAAACCGAATCATAATTATTACTTATTTCAACCGTTGGTTTATGTATTTGCAATAATCTGTGGGGCAAAATCAAAACTAATTACTCAGGAAAAAGTAAATATTCCCGATGGGAAATTCGCAAGGTGTTTTGCATATTCATTGTTTGTGTTGTTTTAAAGTTTGAAAAACATTTTTCATTACCTTTACCACTTTAAGTGATCTATGGTTCATTATAATTCAGTATTAATTTGGTTATGATTCAAAGAAAGTATCTATGTCCAAATTGGGTCATGATCGCAAACATCAATATTTTCCTCCACAATTTGTGATGGAAAGTGTTATCAGATAATTCTAAAGCTTTAAGTTAGCGCTAGGATATTTCTCCTCCCCTGTGTTTTTGAGGAGGATGAGAGGAAGGTTTCTTTGTCGGTTATTTTATATCTGACGAGGTTCTAATATTGCACAATAGAAAATTGGTCGATATAGTAGTAGCAGCCTTTCTTATTCTTTTTGTTTGAAAGGTATTATCTTTTTATAGTGCATGTCAAAGGTTAACAGGTAAGACATTTTTTATGAAGTACAATAATTAATGAAAAAAAAAAACTTATTAGAACCAATTTTATACCTATTACTCTTCATAAAGTTTGACAGCAAACTAGAATTTCTTATCTGAAGCAAAATAAATAACTCTTAATCCAGATGTGTGTTATTTTAAACTTTGTCCTTCCTGGATACAGAGGAGTTATTTTTTTTTAATTTTAATGAACTGTTAGGTGTTCGTTTAGTCTTAATAAAAATCACCTTTTAATGTTCTGGGATTCATAAAAATGTCTCCCCAATTAGGATGGTATTCTTTATATTCTTCTTAAAAGACGGAATACGATTTTAGATGTCAAACGCTGCGTCGTGATAAGGCTTGCTTCTTTACCAATAAAATCCAACATTCCTTAAATAATCAATTTGTTCCATGCTTCATTTGACATTATTATTTTATAGATTTCTTAATAAATTTTTAACGATTTTCTTTCGACACATCTCCAATAGCTCCCGACTTCTATGGTGGTCCTATTTAGTATTTCTTAAGGAATTCAGTACTTCGTAAGGAAATTATCATTGAATAATAATATGCATATAAATGCACTACTGTATGAGGATATACAAAAGTAAAATTGTTCTAATCCTTTTAAGAGCTGGGCCAATTTTTTCTTAAAAAGTCTGCGAAATCTTAAAAACTAACAAACTAAAGATTTACTGATTGTTGCATAGAGATTAACTATTTAAGTACGTGTCAGAATGTACGTAAAGCTACAATTTACAAGTAGATATGTTAGACACTTTTGATGAAGAGATAAAGATGTAATAGATACTAACTTAACAAAAATACACATGTCAAATATATCCCGAGTGTGACTGTTTCACAAAGTGTATTTGACATCCGTAAATAACAAAGCATCTGGAAAATACACCTTACAATACAAAGATAGTTTATTCAATTGTTTTTGACAGTAAATGCCTTTCTATATCTATCAAATTTGTGTTTTGAAATGACAGAGAAATAAATAAAGTAACGAATTATTATTACTAATCAGGTTACTTGTTCAAAATTCGTAGCTATACATTTCTTGTCTTGGATATATTGTTGAGTACACATGAAGCAAGTCATCATATTTTTGTTGTTAATAACTTTGCAAAAAACGTGTAAAATGAGTGAATATGAACGCGTACGCTTACGCTTTTGAAGACTTTGGCTCAAAAACTTAGTTTTATCTACCCATGTTTAGGAGATTTTAGACTTACAATATCACAGCTTACACTTATGTGGTGCTATTTACTGTATACAGATTCTTGACAAATTTTAAAGCGTATTGAAATTAATATTACATCTTCAGAACCAGCTACTGAACTTTTTTAAGATTTTTAAATACTTTTTTTAAATATAGCGTAACTTTTATGTGGTTTATAAGCATTGATGCAACTAAAAAAGTAACTTTTGGAAAGTCACTTTAGTGTGTAGTTATTGTGTGTCGTTTGACATAAACATCAAATATATTATTTAGGTTTTCAAAATCTAATGAGAAACAAATATTAACAATAAATAAAAAATTCAATACAAAATTATTAATGATTGCATTATTTTCAGTTCATGCTAATTTCCATAATTGCACTCCATCAAAACTTGTTAGAGTCAATTAGCAAGGACTGAAATATGATTAATTCTTTGATTGTGGTAAAACGGTTTAACGGGGTGGAATTAAATTCATCACCGTCGTTGGTTAGTAGCTTTATTCGTTTATTCAGAATAGTTGTACAGGAAATGTTACCGTTGGTTTTAACATATGTTTTTATATATACGTGATAGTAAATATATCATCCTTAAAAATATTAGCAAAAGATAAGTAATTACTTAGTAATCATTTTATAAATATATTTGATTTTTTTACGTACAATACAAAATATCAATTCCTGTAGATGTACACAAACAAATCAAATACTTGTAATAAGCTGATAAAAAAGAGGAAAATTGAAGCCTTGCTTATTTTTCAGCTGGTAACATCCAGTTTCTCTCAGCTGTGCCGAATAAATGACGTCATTCCATTGTTGAGTGTGGGTGGTCTGGACTGAACATACAAGATAGCGGAACAATGTTGAGTAATCCTATTTAATGACTATCTCTGCATGAATTATTGAGCTTGTGATTTCGAGACAAAACTTGTCAAAATTGTTTTGTGTGGAATAAAAACTTTTGAATGTAGAATGTTTGTTGAAGTGATGATTTGGCAGGGCACTTATACAATCACAATTTATATCCACTAAGTTATGGTGGATCTTATTATGTTGACCAAGTTATAACTTTCAAATCCAAAAGTTCGTTGTTTTGTATTGTTTGAATCCGGGCTACCATCAAAACCTCATTCCGGCTCTCTAAAAGATAATTCTATGAAAGATAAATCATTAGACTTAAGGTCCGTTCTGTTGTTAGAACTTTGCTGAAGATATGCGAGTTTGAATTAAGTTTTGAGTACACATAACAAAAACTACATATGGTAAAATAGTAACAGTCTTGCTGATGCAAAAGAATATACGTAATATACAGCATTTGCCAGAAATAAATAAATAAATCAATTAATAAAGATAAAATAAAAATAAACAATGTACGAACCAGTAGACTATTTTTAAATTATGAAACTAAAATTCTGCTTTCCCTAGCCGAGTAAACCAAGGTTGGCTCTAAAACCATAAATATATATTATATAACAGAACGCCATAACAGATATTTAAGATATAAAAACTGTCATTGTGTAGCAATACTTACAATCATGAAAAACATTTATTTATATTTATTTTATTTATTTATATAGGCAAAAATATACTATTTCTTTTATAGATAAGACATTTTACCCAACTTTGTTTCTTACCGTATTGCAAAAGATTCGAGAACTTTTATCACAATTTCCTGAATGTTTAGAAACTTGTTTCAATAACTAGATACGTAGTAAGTCCAACCAATGATATAATGTTCCAATTCAATTGAATTTTATAAAGTTCCATTTAAGTCACACAAAGGTGTGCCCTTATTCCCAAACCATGTTAAACTGCAGTTAGCTGCAATCTGACCCAGATATGAACATAGCGATCCGATTGGTTGACAATAATCCTTCAGATGGTTTTATGGTGCTGAGGTTTCCTTGAACTACTTTGACAGTTTATGGATTCTAAATAATATTATTCTAAATAGTGTTTGTATATGCCCAATGAATATAGGGTAAAACAGTTGTTGAAATACTAAACAGGTTAATTAATACAAAGACGCAACAGATTTAAAATTAAAACAGCTTGAACAAGGTCATCAATTAATACTTAAATCTAAAACACCATCTAGTCTAAATTTGAGATAGTATATACTTTTTCTTTCTTCTTATAACAATTTTCTTTTTTACTTCCTTATAAATTATATTTATTTTTGATTTTCGCTAAACCATCTGATACTGAGTGGTAAACACATTACATTGTTTTGTTTTTCCTGAAGAAAACTTATGCCGAAATATAGAACTTTTTTTGTTAAAAGTGTGTGAATGGCTTATCTTTTATAAACAGGTTAATAAGGATATTAAAAGTAAGGAATTGAATTATGTTGTACATAATTTTGTTACCTAGAAGGGCTGAATATTAAAAACTGTTTTTACAAAAAAAGGGTATTTATAAGGAATTGATTGTTTACCTAAGTGGCTTGTAAAACCATTTTTGAAATACCTGGGACATGCTCTACAGTTGCCTACATGAATAATCGCCTTTGAATAAAATTGATTTGCCACGTGCCTAAACGATTTAACTGAAATCTTAATTAATTCGTTCCTGGATTAACGAAAAATATGGTAAACTGTTTTGTGTAATATTTGGTAAAACATTGGATACATTTATCAATTCTTTGCATTGATTTTACTTTCAAACATAGTATTAAACAAAAATGCTATTTATAAATAAGTAGAACATAAATACTACGGTTGTCAAAATAGTTACACGAACGACTGGATAAACGAAAATAAATTTACACAAAGTGATAAAAAATCGTTATTCGTTACGGTTCACTCAAAATTCAATAGGGTACAATAATAGTTTGGGTTGATACATGTATGAAAAAGATGATTTACATACACCCCACAAAAGTCCTTTGGACATGATAGAAAGTTAGGTTACCCATCAAAGACCACCCACGTATTGTTATGGGGTCAAACCATTAAATTGTTGTTTATTTTAGGACAAACCCAAATCCGACCAGGATTGGTGATACACTAACCAGCTTTTAGTAAAAAGTAACTTTCCATTTATTTTAAATGGGTGTATACAAAATACATAAACTATTATCTGTATGATTCTGTGATAATTCACTTATTTTGCTTTAAAATAAGAATAGGAATGTTTATTACTCTTTAAACATTTTACAGTGCAATAAGGTACGTCATTTTTTCATATAATAAATCACTACATAATATAACAATGTAATTAAATACACCACACATAAGAATAACTAAGATAATTTAGTTAAATAAGTTAAAACATGCTAGCCTATTTTAAAATCATTATTTTTAAATTATATGTACGTAATAAAATACTAGGTAAAATATATAAGTAAATTAAATATTTAAAATACAACGAGAACATGGAAAAAAGACTAATATGACTAGATGATAATCAATATAATTTAAAAACAAGTTAACAAAAGAGTAAATAAAAACAAGACTTGATCAATTTTTGATTCTTAAGTCCCCTTAGTCATTTTTGATGTGTTGCGTCGAAAATCTAATTAGATATGACTGTCTAAAGTTGTTTAAACAAACGCTACAATAGGGAGACAATATACATTCTAAAAATTAAGCAAATCTGTTGGTTTGACTGTAGTAGGCATACACTGACAAGCAATAAAATGCTTTTAAAATAAACTGTACCACATATTTCAGTTTATCATACACCGATACAACCATCCTAAGATTTCAGTTGACAACTTCGTTGTTACTCTTAAAAATATATTTAAAGCAATTTTTAAGACAATGTTTACGACATGGTAATTAAATATGAGTCACCAAATTTAAAATAATTTATGCTTTAAAATATTAAAAAAAATCATTTGCATTCACATTATTTTTTTACTAACGTTGCTTTTTGCAAACTTAAACTCTAAAAAATCAACCACCTAAAATATGGTTAGTTTTTTTTGTTTTTTTTTTGGGGGGGGGGGAATTTGTAAAAGTGATCCTTTTCACTAAAATGATGAAGAAGCAAACAAATAATATCAAAGTAATGTTCTTCACATAAGCGGTAAATGCACACTGTGTGCGAATAGCCTTAGTAAAACAAGAAGCAATTTTTTTCTAATGAATTTGCTGTGTCACTCTGCACTTTCCGGTCATTAATTTCTTTCTGGTGTCAGCTTCGCAAACAACGTTTTATTTTAATTAGTGACTCTAAACTTACACAATAGAGTCTTCGTTAAGAGTGGAAGGGGTTTTTAAATAACGAGGAAGGAATAAGAATTAGTTATAAGAAGTTAATTGTTAAAATAGTCATTCAAATCCAGTGTGGGTCGATTGCATATGCATATGCAGTTAGGGAAAAGGTTAAGTATTACAAATCATAAAAATTTTGATATTTTATAAATCGATTTCAAAAGTCCATAATTATAAAAACGTTCGAAGTTCAAATAAATAAATAAAAACATAGGCTTGGTAGTAGAAAGCTTTTAACGTCAATATTTGGGCTAGAAGATAAAGTTTTACTTGAAAAGAAATATCACTCCTTTGCTTAGTAAGTGTTCATTGTTGGTAAATGATTACTGTTAAACAAATCTTTGGTGTAAAGTTATTAAGTTTCCAGGCGCTGCCCAGTATACTTATAATATAGTCATGTTCTATCCTTCCCAACTGATTCCAGATTCTGAATACTTTTTACTCTTTTATTGACGTAAATAATGATTGACCTAGTAACACTGTTATTTGGCCAAACAATATAATAATTGAAAAAGATATTAGTATAAATAAGTACATTTTGAATCTATTTTTGTCTAGTGCTACAATTACGTGTACTTTTCAACTTATTTGATTCGTGTTAAATGGTTAAATATGATGTTTTATAGCATGCCATATTTTTGTGGTTAAAGACTGCAAATTTAATGATTATATATTCTGAAAATTCTTTTAAAAATTACTGCTAACCGTAAATAGTACATCTATTTTAAGTATTTGATGATTTAATAAGAAAACCCATGAATATAAATGATTTAAAAACAAAACCTTTTACAAAAGGGTGCAAAAATCGGTTATGTTATTACATTGTATAACAGCACTAAGCAAAAACAACACATGGTAATTGAAAACTAGCTAACTGTGTTTAATAATCTCATCCATGTACAATTTAACATGAATCTGTAATTAGTATCAACAGACTACAAATACAGTATTTGCTTGCTTTTGAGCCTACCTTTTATAAAGACATTATCTTCCAAAACTAATTTGTAAAATTGATTTTAGTTAGGGATTGGAGTGCTTTGGTCTTTATCCAGGGTATTATCTACTTGCTGATAGATTATATTGCATAGGTATAAATTATGCTTCAGGTATTTTTAGGGAGTGATCTTTTAATTTGATCATTACAATAATAAGACTATTCAAAAAAAGTTTTTCACCACACTATGATGTTTTTGGCTGTATTACATACGCTAATTGGTGGCTGAAAGTTACGTTTTGCTGGCCATGCCAGCTGTCGCCAATTTGGGGACCGAGCAGGTTTTTACAGGCCGGGGCCGCAAAATCAGCTGTCCGCTTACTTACTTAGAACATGAATGCGTTTTAAATACACAACCAAAATCCATAGCATTGCAATAAAGAATTGTGTTATTGTCACCGTTGCCTAGCAACTATTTATTTATATTTTTGCTGATTCCTCAAATTATTTCTTAACCTTAAAGTTGTAGTTGTGTTGACGATCAGTGTGCATTATTATAGTGGTGAATAGTGGTAATAGGGTATTATAGTGTGGTGAAAAAAGTTTTATATGGGACAGTGATAAAATATTACCCGATCACAACTATTACAAATGTTTTTTACATACTCTTAATCTTTAATTTATGATGATACATTCACATATATGAGAAACATTTGGAATGTAACAGCCTATTGAACGTAAAAAATATTTGAGCCCCCTCCCCTACAAAAAAAAAAAAACTTTTACTTTGGTAACTATTAAATTATGAGTATAAGTATTGAACCCAGTTTGGTCGTTTGATGAGTTTAATATCGATGGTAGGGTCAATTGTTAAATCGTTTCAGACATAACACGAAAAAGATTAACACATTTTATCATAATCTTAACATTGATGTAGAAAATTGATCTAAATTTTACCAACTCAAATTTAACTCTGTGTATAAAAAGATATACAGCTTTAGATTAGTTTAGTAACTAATAATTCGAGATGTATTTGGTGAAATGCTTTTAAATCATAATTTTGAACCAAGGTTTTTTTTATTGGGCAATAGCTGCACATTAAATAAATCATTATTAACAACATGATTTATTATTGAAATTGTATATTGAGGTTTTTTATACCTTTATACCTAAGTATTTTTAATCTTCGTTTTTAAGGCTTTCTCTGTTAATTGTTAAAAAGTTTCTCAGTTACATTTGTTTTTGCATTACTTAGCAGACAAACCCCCCAATTATAAATATTGTTTGTTTACAAAGTATTTATGAAAGCAAGATTTATTTATAGGTTTTTGTAGAATGTAACTTGCATAGTTTTAATCAAAACAAGCACTATAACTATTAATCAAACCATATATTGAATATTTAATACGTTTGAAAAATATTTAATTTAATTTTTGACACAAATCAAAAACCCTAAGTCAAAGTATTTCTTTTTTATTGAGTAATTATTTTTTGATATCTTCCGAGTTAATTTTAATGATTACACCCACAAAACCAATACGAAATGTAACGAAAATATATGTAATCTCCATTAAGTACATATCTTTCACTATTTAAACTTGTATAATTCTTCAAATACAACAATTAAGCCACCTTCAAATTTCTCTTATAACTTCGTACTCACGAAGACTAAAAATAGTATAAACGTTCTCAAAAGTCGATGAAGCACCCACTTAACATTCTACTCGTCCAACACCCCTAACTTGCGAATTACGCATTAAGTTGAACACACAAACAATGTAAGCGATTATCAAGTTTGCTACAAGTTGTTCGTGACTTACCCAGACGTCGTCACTTGTTGCGACTGCTGGCTCTGGTGTTAGGGGTTGCTATATAACCACCCTCCCCCACCCCCTCCACCACCACCCCCGCAACCCCTCATTGTTGCAGTGCATTGTTGCTGAAGGCGGTCCCTGCCCACCGCAAGGTAGGGTCCTACACTTGATTAGGTCTTATATTGTCTAAGGATTTATGGGGTTCAATTTGTGTTTATAGAAAATATTTAATGATGCTAAGATTTATTAAATTATGTAGTATTATTTTCGAAAAAAATACTTTTGAGTAAAAATTACATAATACTTAATAATAAGGGTCGCACTTAGGAATTGTCCTCGGTTGTGTTCTTTTGGGAACAAATGGCATGTTGTTCAGGGTTTTAATTTTATACAATTACTTTCTTTTTCAATTCTTCCATAAGTTAAAATTTTAAGGGCCTTTATTCATTTTAAAGAATTTTGACTGAGGTGTGCACTTAAGTTTTAGTAAGTGATTGTGTCCAGTAAGTAATAGTTTTAGGAATACAGAATTGTTCAGGATGTTTTAAAATCAAGTATTATTTGTAATTAAATCGAGGCAAAGCTACATGGTACTTGTTTGGTCGTTTAAGAATATTATATAAGGGCTGCACTTTCGTTTTCCAGGTTGGGGTTTAGTTGGCTACTATATAAAAAGGTTTACTATATTTTGGAAAACAATTTATTGGTCAAAATTACACCCTACTTTATTAGTTTTTTGTGAATATATGGTTGCATTTAGTGATCGAGTTTGATAGTGCTCATTTAGATAGAAATGTTGTTCAGGGTGGTTCAATAAGTTTTTATTTTTATTTTGCAAAGTAGTGTCCAGATCAAAATTACACGAACATAAATTATTTTAGGAGTATTTTCTAAGGTATACTCTTCAATTTCATTAATTCGGTATCATTTTAGTATTGTTTTGAATGTCTTAAATTCTACAATTATTTTGGGGATTGGGTACAGGATAAAAAAACTGAGTATTTGATTATTTTTAAAAATATTCTTTAAAGGTTGCACAGGGATTTGTGCTTATTCAAGAAGATATATTTTTAGGGTATTTATACTTGGGAAAATGTTTCCAGGTCCAAACGACACGGAACGTGATTATTTAAAAAAATTATTCCCTAGGAGTTGTACTTATGATTTGTGCGTTTAATATTGTAAAAACAAAACTAAAGTGTTTTGAAACTTTCTGAGAACTATCATGAGATTTTTCTGGGTCAAAACTAGATACATTTCTTAAATTTTCACTTGCAGAGAATTTTTCCCGAAGTCTAATATTTTATTTGTTTCATTCACATTTGGTAATTCCAATATAACTAATATTGAATACTTTTCAATTAGTTGTATCTAAATTTAAAAATATTTACTAAACCTTCCAACTAGTTTAAACATTGTTCATTAAGGATTACAGTTAAACGGATTATTCACTCTATTTCGTGCAAAATGAATATTTCCTACTAATTTACTTACTTAACATTTTCAATACTTGCTTTAATTGTAGGATTGATCTTTACAAGCTGAAGTAAATGAAGATAGAGTATTAAATTAAAACTTGCGACTTTTATTTCACTAAGATTTACTTTGTACTTATCTACCAGAGTTAAAAGAACAGTCTGGCGAAAACTGTTATATAGCCTACGTTCTCATTCTTAAACAAACATTCGGGGGATGATTGTAAATCTATTAAATATAATATTTAAATGTATTTCAAGTAATTTTGGTCAGTGACGTAATATTTTACAACGTTATGCTTCTACGGTTTAACTTTGCCCGTATTCAACGTTTCAATTGTTATCAAAGCAGGTTGAAATCTACCTGGGCAGACGTTTGTTAATGTGGTTTGAAATACAGATTAAAAATATCTAGTTGTTTTGTGGTTGGTGAATTCCAGTTATAAGACCTCTTATGTATGATTACATCAACACGTAAAGTTACAACTCATTATCATAATTAAGGCTATACAACAATGTAACACTTATATTAACTTAAATAATTATTTAGTGATACATGCTCTATAAAAATGGTGTAATGTAGTCAGTAAAAAAAATACTATCCTGTTTTATTTATGTTTTTTTTTTTTTAACACCATTATAATTTTTTTTCAGGAATAGTCTACTCTTTGGAATTGTTAATATATGACGTAGACTTTTTGTTGTATAAAAAATTATTTAATAGCCCAATGGCAAAGAGAATCTGGGTCCTGAATATATCCAGTTAGGGATCGAACCAGGAATCTGCAGACTCGAAGGCAAGCACTATAACTATTTGACTACCCAGGATGTTAAAGAATGTGCACAATTTTGAAACACGTTTTTACCGATACAAATAATATTCATAGTTAATCAAAGAATCAGTTTGATTGCATAAATAACAAAAAATAAGAAACAAGAATCGTATATTAAACGAACACATGTTTGCACCCGTAACATAGAGACAGCCAATTTCCCAGTCTAGTGAATAAGAAAAGATTAAGTGGCGTGGTCAGCTTGTGTGAGCAACATGGTCGCTTATATAGGCAATTCCATATGGTGAATAATTTAAAAATTGTTTCATGATTACAACATCAAAAAAGTACATCTAATTAATTGTTAAGCTTAAAATATATTCCTAGTTTTAGTTTTTGACGTTTGTTTAGGTCAACTTATAAAATATAATTTCAATAAACCTAATTATTAGGTATCTAACAAAGTGACCAGAAAAAAAAAACAATAATCAAATTTGGGATATTACGCTGGGTTAATTGAGGAACTTAATTAGTAACATTTATAATACCAAGGTTTCATACACATTACTGCCAAAATGGTTTCTTGATGGAATGGCCTTTTGGATCGTCTAAATTAACTATAGTGGTTTATGTCACCTTGTTACTGGTTAAAACGTTCCTTTGAAGTTTGTTATGAGTACAGATGTTTCGTGCTTTGGATGGAGCACATCATCAGGTCTTAAGAAAGACGAATTGGCATTCTTAATAAAAAATAAATAAATCAATAAATAAATACAAAGGATGGTTTTGGACAGTGATAAGGTAATATGGACCTCTAAAATTGAAAATGGACTTCTCAAAGAAAGGTACATTTTCCATTAGAATTTAATTTCGCTACATAAATATAATGTTTCAGCAAACCTTCAGACCATACCACACTTTTGTGATTAAAATGGGTTTTTTTCCATATCCGATAGAAAAATAACCTACTAATACAATCACTAAATCAATAATTTTTAGTTATTAAATTGTTTATTTTTATATTGGAGCAGTTCTTTGAAACTTTATTGAAAAAAACACTGTCTATTAATCCAAAACTAGTAAATACTATTTTAGTATCCGTTAAATACTATTTTAAGCTGAAAGCTATGTAAAATATACGAGCAATTTTTGAAAGACAATATGATTAGAACTGAGGCAATAATAGCAATTCGAGGCAATTTTGGCGTCAAACCTGTTTGTTTAAATTATTTAAAATAACAACTAGTGTAATTCGTCAAATATAAAATCAGTACACCATTCTGCTTTACTAAATGATAAAACCCAGAAATTATATTTACGATTGAAAACCCCCTTAAAAATTTAAACATTGTTGCTAAGACAACGCATTTATTCCATGATACAATCCATAAAGAAACAATGAATTTACAGCTAAGTGTCAAAGTAGTTAAAACTAGAAATTCAAATACTGTAGTTAAAACTTGTAACAAACCAAAGCCTACGTAGAAGCGTGGTTTTTATTTAAATCAAAACTGTTAATCATTAATGAAGTTGTCTTAGTTTTTAAAACCGACAAGAAATCATTATTTCAGGCAAAAACGTAGGATTTATAATTTAAAAATTGAGATTTAAATTAGTCGTGCTAAAAACTAAATTAGTACGCCACATATTTGAAACTGTAACATTTTAATTTCACGTGGTTCTAGTTTCAAGGTATATTCAACTCAAAAAGTTCAGCTACCAGAAGAGTCGATCCTTTTGAAGTTCGAAACATTATGTCAATTACATAAGCAAAAAGTGTTATTTGAAAATGTGGCAAAGTTTTAATTCCAATTATTCCTTGGGTAGTAAAAATACTGGTCCAGTCAGTTCGAGGAGACGTGCGTGCCTAGATGTCGATGAACATAGAATAGTTACTGAGTGGATAGTGTTTGGCAAGGTTGCAAGGTCAATCCTGAGGACATCTAGAGGTTTTTTAGGACTTGAGACTGAACATAGCTGTCCTAGACTATTAGAGTTTTAGTACATGGTCTAGCTGTAGACTCAACTGATCTTAGCCACTAACAAAGCTACATCATTCAGCCAATATTCAATTTTCACTTATCTTTGTGACAAAATACTCACCCTAGTGTGTTGGCCTCGAATCTAATCTAATATAATATAACTAAACACAATCTAATGCAATATATTATAATCTAATCTGTTTCTTAAATTCAAAATGTGATATCATGAAACTTCAATATGTCTTAGTTTTAATTTGAGTTTTGAAAATCGGCAATTCACCATAAACCAATTATTATAATATACTTTTATCAGTCTGTAAACATTGAAAATTAAACGTTACAGCAACAGACTTGCAACGCAAACTATTTAGCTTTAACAAATGTTTAGTTGCCCACAGCCCAATCGTAGATTTGACTTATGTCATTGAATTCTACAGTATTATTACAATATTATTATAGAAATGCAATCGACTCTGATCTCTACTTCGTCGAATAGTAAAACAAAATCTATTTGAACTCAAGGCTAAAATATTTTAGGAAACTCCACTCGTCAACTTATTTCAGCAAAAGATTGATAGATTACTAATCAATAAATTACTCAACCCTACAAAAATACTAAAAGCAGGAGATCTTTTAAGATATGCCACATGCCGTGCGCCTACCCATCAGGCATAACATGACATTCATTTAAAATTACATCGACGAGTTATCCTTGCTGAGTTTTATAAGACCAGTGTTTGTAAAGTGGTTGAAGAACATGGATCCTGATGTGAGAAGGATCCTGAATAGGAACTACATGTTGAGAAGGCAGTCCTTGGTCATCCAGGATCATAAAATGTTACAGAAAAGGCGCCTGGAGGAAAGAGAGGTAACACTTGTTTCCATTGCTGATTGGTTTTTCTAAAGACAAATTTAAGTAGACACACATAAGTTTTCAATACACTAGGAATTTTTAAATAGTGATAAAAGTTAACTTAATGCTGAAGTTTGCAAAGAAATTTATCCATAATTCTATTGTTAATCCATGGAAAGAAAATATTAAATTAGATAATATTGGAAATTCGTGTTCATTTACTCAATTATACTTTGTAGCCACGTTTGACTACGGACCACAAGCTTTAAAAGGTATATGGATACAGAAATAATCTTATACAACAAGAAAATAAGAACCAACTGGAACTAGTTTGTATAGCATTGGTGACGTTGTTGAACTATACTTTCACTGAATTTGTCAGCAATGTAGCTTTATTTCGTATTTTCAGGATTTTTACTACGATAAAAGATAATAATTTACAACAACATACAGTTCAGAATAAACTACACTCTTAGTTGAGCATGATTAAAAGATTGGTGCAAAGCAGGAAAGCTATATGACAGGAGCAAGCTTTATTGATCTCATAAAATAAGTCCATATTAATACAAAATCAGCCTTGATGTTGAGATAGGTTGTATTTAGAGTTTAAAGTGTTAGTTGAACAGTTCATTATGTCCCATACTAGTAAACAGATTCTTTTCTTATCATATCACGGTAAATGCAAGCGGACGTTGTAGTTTTCATATTGAAATGTGTTGAGTCCAAGTACAGACATTTAATATTGTATTAATTTGATAAGTTGAAAATTGATGGACGAGAGCATAAAATATCGTTACATTTTTCGCTTATTTACAGTACGTTTTTCACAAAAGACAACCCAAATAACAAGTATGTAAAGTCACTATTTAGGGACAATATGCAGTTCTAATTTCTTTCCTTCGTTATCGTGTCGGCTAAGATGCATAGTTGCATTGTTTTCTATTTGGTTTAGTGTTATAGAGAAGTCATTGTGAGTAACAAGATTCTATCCGAAACACAACCTGTGTTTAAGACTAAGTAAAATAAAATAAATTTATATTAAAACAATTTAACTATACAAATAAAAAGAAATTTCAATTTACTATATGAAACACAAAAGTTTTTCATTATTTTCCTTCAAAATTCTGTATAAACCTGTGGTTGATTTATTAGGTACTAGATTGACCAAGTAGGATCCAGAAAACTTAGTTACAACTGTTTCACGACACTAATTGATTGATTTATTTCATATATTCATCTACAGTATACAATCTTTAAGATTGTAAAAAAAATATCCAGCCTTATTTTCAACGAATTCCCAATAACTTTTAAACCATGCAGACAAGAGCGCAACAATGCATATCAGCTGATCGTAAGTGAAGTGAAAGAAGCAAGAAAGCCTAAAGCTGGGTTTTCCTAGGCGCGGAAGCGGAGAGCGGAAAAGATATTTAACATGGTGTTCCTCTCCGCTCCTAGGAAAACAGTAACATTAAATTACCTACGACAAGTGGAGGCCACTCTCCGCGTTCCTCTCTCCGCTCCTAGGAAAACAGTAACATTAAATTACCTACGATAAGTGGAGTCCGCTCTCCGCGTTCCTCTCTCCGCTCCTAGAAAAACAGTAACATTAAATTACCTAAGACAAGTGGAGTCCGCGCTCTGCGTTCTTCTCTCCGCTCTCCACTTCCGCGCCTAGGAAACCCCAGATTAAGCCGGGTTTTCCTAGGCGCGGAGTCGGCGAGCGGAGAGAGGAACGCGGAGAGCGGACTCCACTTGTCTTAGGAAATTTAATGTTTCTGTTTTCCTAGAAGCGGAGCGGAATGCCATGTTAATTTCAATTCTGCTCTCCGCGTTCCTCTCTCCGCTCGCCGACTCCGCGCCTAGGAAAACCCAGCTTTAAGCTTTTTTTTGTCCATAAATGCAAACACTGTATTGTAGTTTACGTTAAACATCCTGTTGTATATGTAGTCAGTTTCCTATGCGAATATATCATTTGACACAAATCATTAAAAAATAGTCAGTCCATAACCGAAAATGGTCTCTTTTAACGAATTATTGTGGTCATTTACAAAATTTTAAATATATAGTAAAACCGATTGAAAGTTTTAGACTTGGCCAAAAGAGCTTAGAAAACATGTGAATTTCCGGGAAAAGTGGTTTCTACTGATATAACGGAACGTGACTCGAGGAGACGCTTGCTGGACAAAGAAAGTCTAAATAAGGAGTTTAAAAGCGCGGGAAGCACGAGTATATGTGTACATTGGGCGGGAACATCGGCCTCTTCATAGGCATATTATAAATATAGGCTACCAACACAAAAAATACGTTTATTTTATATCTAAAACACACCAAAGTAATTTCTAATTGTTAAATCTGCACTATTAAATCAAGTTAGGTTTAAGTAAGCTTTGTCAACTTAAATGATATTAATTAATCAAATAAGTTCTAATTTGATTACTATATACAACTATAATGTAACATATTTACCTATTTGTAGTATTCAATGAGAATACACAATGAGCTGTTATTAACATTAAATATTTCTGTTATTTAATGCAAATATTTGTGTTATGTATGACATACATTCGGCGTACAAACGAATCTTACAAGTCCAGGTTACACAAATATACTATCGTGTTGTGTTAAAGATAATTTTGAATTACAAGAGTCTTTTACCAAACCCAACATTTAGTTCAACCAAAAACACACCAACATGATGCTTACATAGGAAATGTGTAAAGAATGCATTAAAATGACATAAAAAGCAGATTGTGTTGTCAGTACATATCCCTGAATAATTTGCAGAAAACATTATACAACAGAGTATCATCGTAAAAAATAAATCGCGGGGTTTTGCTCGTGTGAAATTATCAAACAAATCTTTCTCCTTCGTAGTTAACATACTGAACACAATAGTTTTACATTCAGTATTTTTTAACATAGGAACACTATCTACTTTCTAGTCAGACTAGATATTTGTAAGGGGTAGTTGAAACAATTTTGTTCTGAATTATTTTGTTAACATGTTTAATACGACTAGATTTATAACTACCAACTACCCACACTACGCCCAACACGCTATTATGACTACATCAGATCAGATGCGGTAATAACCTGCGTGAAACTCATAATCCTGTTATAGTTACGACCTGGGATTTAGCAAATTGGTTCATTTCAAAAATGAAATAAAATAGTCCGGCGTTATATGGGTGCTATACATTTATCTGTATTTTCTGTCTTAGCATTCTTTAATATTTTCATTAAATTTCCATCGTTGACAATCTATGTGTAACATAGATACATTATTATACACAATTATGTACAGTTTTATTATACAGTGGTTATACGATGTTTGAAATTATAAATTATATTTATAGAATTACAAGTTAAGCTATAAATTATTTAAGGTCTCAAAAATATGTTCCACTATCAATCATAACTAATAAATCAAATCAAATTAAAATAACTTTTTTCATCATAAAAATATAAACAAGAGATACATTCAGACTTATGAATAATTATTCCCCGATATATTTTCATAAACCTAATTTTTTGTTAAAATTAAAGGTAAACACATAAATCAGTAGATCATAGTATAAATTGATACGTTATGTCTTGGAAAAAATACATTGAACGAATTTACAAAAAATATATCTTGCATTGATAATAAATGTAGACGAACCGATAACCTATAAATTCTTGTATATACGCCAACATATAAAACATATCCATCGCGTGTATGAAATGTCTCAAAAAGCAAAATATATCCACCAAATAAAATTTTAGAAAGGATTTCAACTCATAAACATCCCAGATCGGGAGGCAAATCACCGATGTCGGCATAAAAACATAAAAAGTCAGACGATAACATTGAGCTAGTCTTGGCCTCCGCCGCAAAGACAAGATGGAGAACAGCACGTGAAAATATTAGATAAATATCGACTAGTGGTGGGGAGACACATGCAGTCAGTTGCATACAGACCGAGGTGAATGACCTTAGAAGGATGGGAGACCTGGGGCGAGACGAGGAGGTCGTCACCAGGCTGATGAGCAAGGAGTTCATGAGAGACAGAAGAGTGGAGGTAATGGGAATCTACGAGAACAAAGTGGCAAGGGGGATACAGGAGAGGGAGGTTGGTCTGTAGGCTAATAGCTTTACATGATGACGTGACGGTGGACTTTCAGAGCGTGATGACTGATGAGCCCACTGAAACTGTACGTATGTTTTATAAACCTTGGGTAGATTGCCCTGGGGTAGATAGCCTTGGGGAGCTTTCGTGACTAAGTGTGTCACGAATAATTCATGCTACAAATTAGAGGTCCAGATGTTGACGAAGGTTTGCATATGGTCAGAGGTTAGCTTTGCACGACACTGTTATGCCCTATGCTCTAGGTAAATTGTGGCAAGATATGATAGATCATTAGAAGTAGCTTTGCGTTCTAGTATGTAAGAGAGGTCCTTAGCTGAAAATATTTTAGCTATGTGAGTCTTTAAAATATGACTAGGATAAATAAACAAGCATTTATGACAGCATTTATGGTGGGGTGGATAGTGAGTATCTACAAAAATATAAGGATGTCTGAAGGGGTGAAGAGAGAGAAAAATAGCTTAGCCAGCACATTTTAGGCCTGATCCTGAAAGAGTAAAAGAAAAAAGAGCTGCTCCAGGAGTATCTCTGCACACTATTTAATCAGGGGATAATGAGCTTTTGGGAAGCTGAGCCATTTTTTTCACAAAATAGTGTCCAGAAAGGATTAAGTAGAGAAAGGTAGTCCAAAGTTAGAATGGCACGAAAGTATTTCGTCTCATACTAATGGGCGACAATGTGTTCTTAATTTATGTGTGTGTAGGACAATGTTTTCTTTTATGTGTTTATTCATACGAGGATGTTCTGTGGAATAATGGGCACATTAGGAGCGGTTTTCTTGTGTACGGACATCAGAATTTGTGGAACGTGTTAAAGATGTATTTCTGTAAAATGTAGCAAATTGGGTACCAAGATAGAAGGTTGGTCAAAGAAAAATTTTCTTTATGGAACTTCTAATATCCAATATATATAGAGTACATGACCACGCAAACGGTTGAGAAACAATTATCTGGAAACATGGTTTCTAAGAAAACTATAAGGGTTTGAAAAAAGTAGTCTTACTTGCACAGATCTATGTTATCACCAGAATACCTAGATTTGACATCTACTAAGATTGTGGAAGCATATCCTTATATATAATACGTGAAGGCGATTTCTACGAAACACTACTCCTCCGTTAATAATGGACGGATTTTTACAAGCGATGTGTAAAAATTAAGTATTTTTTGAGTAGACGCCCCCTTTCACCAATTCCTGTAATAAAAGTCTTCGGGATTTGCCCCACAGGTCATCAAAATCACAATGTATATCTTGTGAAGAAAATATTTTGTTTACTTTACTTAAACATACGAATAATTTGTATTATTTACAGCTAATTGTAGTAAAAACACATGATACACACAAGAGCATTCGTTTCCAGTTTCGATAACTGAGTTGTAAGTGGAGTGATTGATTACAATTATCTTGGAGTTGACTCTTTTAAGTAATCGGAAATTGAGACTGTGATTTTGTTTTAATATATAGATATAACACGTGCAACACTTTAAAATTGCTCGAATTCGAGCAACAGGTGCACTAGTTATCTAGATTATTTGCAACCAGATTAACTTGCAATGGTCAACGAAACCAGATTTCACAAACAGCCGGAGAGTTTAGCCATACAATACTCCTGGATTGTAGAGTATTTAACTATGATTTAAAAATTCGAACTGTGGATCGGGAATATTGCATCACTTTCCTTGCAACTGAAAACAAAAACATCAAATTTGTTTACACTCTTGGTGTTAAAACAGTCAGTTCAAATTAAAATTCATAATAACTACAAATTTGATCAGGTTTCCACGGTGCACAATTTCACAATTACGTATCATACGTCCAGTTAGAAGCTTGAAGCAGTATTATACGTCGTATTTACAGTATACAGTTTATTTGTCGAGGGGATTGAGTCTGTCAATTTTCAGATAGAAGTCCAGTATGAATTATACATGGAGTAAACCGTGGCAAGATTGGCTTAAGCCCCGCGTGCAAAACAGGTGGTGCTACATCATCTGAAAATATATTATTACCACTTTGAATTAAAAGTTTTTTCCCTTTTTAGTTTTATTTTCAATGGTGATTTTCCCATAAAATCCCATAAAATAACGGGAAATCGGATTTTCTAGAAAATGGCCTGAACGATATTGATAATTAATTTTACACGTTACAGTCCTTTAAATTTTGAACAAAATGGTAGAAATCCCATTTCTGCAAAAAATACGGTTCAAAAGTTATTGTAACTTATTTTATTTTCCGATACAACCCCATAAAATAACCAAAAATCGGATTTAAGAAAAATCTGGTTTTGATTAAAATTAGTATGCTATGGTCCCTCAAATTGTGTACAAAATTGTACAAATTCCACTTCCGTGAAAATTGCTGTTCAAAAGTTATTGTAACTTACGATATTTTCCCATAAAAAAAACATAAAATAACAAAAATTCGGATTTTAGGAAAAAAGCCGGTTTTTATAATTCAAAACAAAATAGTGCAAACTCCCATTGCTGTAACATTTATGGTTCCAAATTGTTTGAAACTTTTATGATTTTTCCAATAAATTATCATAGTTACTCCCACAGCTTTCCCATGATAAAGGTTGTTGACAAGCTAATAAGAGAATGTATGTGTCAGATTGCTGATACAGTTTATTTTTCTTTCTTTCCACCCTCCCTTATTTTTTTAACAAAATTGTGTCTTACTAAAAAATGCTGGGATCGATTAAATTTAAATAATTAATTTAACACACTTTTTAACCATCCCACTGAGATGATATACTACCTTGGTAGTATAGTGTGGCCTTGATATACTCGATAACTCTTTAACTTGATCCACGGTTCTGAGTAGCTGAAGGTCGCCGGTTCGATTCCAAGCGAGGACGTTTCCAGACCCAGATGCCATTTGTCATTGGGCTTTGAATTGTTGGTGCTATCTAACAAATAGTTCGAAGTAGAAAATATTAAGACCAGGGTTTGGACCGTTCCCTTTCAAATCGTTAAAAATTCCACTGGCATGGATAACACACAATAAAATTGTTTTAATGGATTTTCAAATACATACAATGTAAACACATACAACATTGTTTACATAAATATAAACAAACAATCGTAAACATAAGCTGTAAAGACGTTAAATGCTTCGTATCCTTGGTTGTGATTAAGGGACAGTAGCTATTATGTTATATTTCTTATTATATTTTTTCAATTTTTAATTTCCATCAAGAAAATATTTTGATCAAAGAGTGAAGAGCCATAGTCCTATTTATTCATTTCATGTTTTTAGTATTCATAGTTTTGGAATGAATTCCATCTTAGAGCACAGTATCTAGAGAGAGTACTATGACAAATGTTATAACACTCCTTTTCCACCACCTCTTTTATTTTCTCACAATAATTAAAAATGCAATGTAAGACTATTTGCCCCGTGAATCTTTCAAAATGTGTACTTTCTGCAAAAATCTATGCTTAGTGAGGTTTTAATTGCCAAAATTATACATATAAACTTAAAGTGACCTTCCTTACTTAAATAAACAATGTGACTTGTTTTTAATATGCAACCAATACGTTTAGTCTTTTAAATCCCATCCAAGCTCACATTATGAGTAAACCTTAAAAATTCCCCAATAAATCATAAACCATGAGTAAAAGACGGGCGTGTTCAACCTGTCCATGCATGATCCAACTTTCTGTTAGGATAGTTAGAGGAATGATATAAGTTGGAAGGGCAATAAAGCAAAATATAAGAGCAAACACGAAACTGTCAGTAAAGACTATACAGACTGACTGACGGATGGCGTGCTGCCTACTTTCTATTGTTCCGGAGTCTTAAAGCTATGGTTGGGGTCCAAGCGGAGCAGGTAAAATATCGTACTTTTACTTTTTATCTCAAGAATAAATAGTTTAGGATTTCTTGAAGATATGTTAGTCTTAAAGATATTTTTATTTGAAGTTTTACTTTTCGGAAAGTTCTATATCTGAACTTAAAGATTTTGATTTATGACTTGAAAAGTTTTAAATAAGATGTTTTCTTATGGTTTCGGGTTTTGACTATTTGTGAAACAAAACCATTTTTGGTAAAGATAGTATATGGAAGAATCAATAATCATGTTATTAAATCAGGGAATTTGGCGATTAAAAGTCTGATATACAGTATTATTTTTTAGTTTTGCAAACAAAAAGGGACAGAATTTTAAGAAGCATTAAATATTCTTCATAATCATAGAAAGTAAGATAAGTTGGATACAAAAATGATTAATTTATTCATGTTTTTCTTTCTTCTTTTTGGATACAAATTGTTATCCACGCTAAGCTATGAAAGATAGGGAAACGTATCAGTACCACGAAATGTTGAATTTCGTGTTTAATATGTTTTAGTGAAATTATTCTTACAGTTGTAAGCTAATTAATTACAACTAAACTGAAACCATATATCAGAATTGCGCTACTAGTTAGTAGTAAACTTCCTTTTCCAAAATGAACTGTCAATCTACTGGACGTATCTGATTTACATTCATTACATGAATCAAATTTGCATCTCTTAGAGGAAGATAGAAATTTTTTATAGCTTAATTTGAAATGATGCACTGTCTGTTTATATGAATAAGACGTTATAATACTAAGTAAAAATTCTTAAAGATAAAATCCCATTATCGAGCATTCAAAACATAATTGATAATAATACTTTCCCTAATATTTTTTTGTTTTTTTTTGTACCTGTGTGCGTAAAAGCATTTTCCGTACTCTCCCTTAAAAAAATAATATTATTTTGTTATTAGTGTTGAAAAACATACATGTTGTTGTGTTTGCGATACACAAATTTATTTGTGGGTTTACAGAGGCTATCAATCCAACTAAAACTTCTTACAATCATACTAAAACTTCTTACAATCATACTAAAACTTCTTACAATCATACTTATAATGTTTCTAAATTACACATTGTGGGTTTAAAAAATCTTTGCAAAGATTTGGACAAATCTGTGTTTTTGGTTGTTTAACGCAATTATTTTCGTTGGGGAAAATGGAAAATTTAATATACTGTAACCCCCCGTGGTGTACTGTTATTGGTGCAATAAGTCCAAGATTTCCCAAGTCTTTTGGCCGACATTGTGTCTCTTTGCAATATTTATTCTTTCATATTTTACAACCGAACTTGATCGTGGTAGTTTTTCCAAAATCTATTTAATTAAAGAAAAATTTCACAAATATTTTGGTTTCTTAAGTATTTGTAGAACATTCCCTGCATCTATGGGGTTAGTTCTGGTTTTAGACTAACTAGATGGTTAGCTGTGAAATTCCGATTGGCAAAACTTAGTGGAGTATAAATGGTAAAATTTTAAACGTTTGTTTAGCTTTACTTTTTATAATGCATTTTCCCTTATATTTTTGAATATTACATTCAGGTAAAAAAAAGAAAACTATGAATGCTATACTTAGTTACATATATACAACTAATGATAATGGTGAACACAATATAGTAAATTAAAATAGAATGTAGTTTTTTCACCAGTTTGATTTAATTATCTGAGATCGTAATGCTAATAGTGGCGCGTAACTTTTAGGCATAAGTTCTTATATATTTATCTGGGCTATTTTACTTATTACCTGTACAGTAATCCAACAAACCTATGGAAGCAATGAATAGTTTCCATGTTTAGTAACACAATTTTACTATAAGTGGTTTAAAACACCTTTCAAGAGTTTTAAAACGTCATAGTTGAACGAAAAACTTCACATTAAGCTATCCAAAAATAAGAGCTATTTAATATCAGATGGGTTTTTTTCTGAAATTTATTTTCCAATAATGCTACTGTAAAACATTGATGGTAAGTAATGTTTTAACATGGCGTGGATTCATACAAGTAAACGATGGAGACACGTGGAAATACAAATGCAGAGGAACACGTCTATAGCAGACATGTCGAAGTTATGGGAGCTTCATTTTTGTGGCCATATCCATCCACCAAAGTAATATAGCCACTGATGGATAGTTCCTAACCTCAGAAAGAATCGATCCTTGTGCTTTCTTGTTCACTCAGCGCGAGCTAACATACATACTGGGAACAGGTCAGTAATTGATATTTTAGTCGTTAACCTCATATAAACCAAAAGGGCATCATCTTTTTACTGGTTTGTTTAAATGTGTAATAAAACTCAAAGTATATATTTCACTTTGATATTTCTAGAACAAGAGGGCCTCTATGGATTACAACATTAAATTTTCGGAAGTTAACAATTTAATTGACCGTACGAGTTTGTACTTTTTTTGGGAACGGGGGAAAAGTTTTGTTGGGAGAGGTAATTTCATTTGAATAAGTTAGAAGTTCTAGTTTCATACGATCTAAGGTTTATTAAAACTAAGTGTAAATAAACCATTTTTCTATCACTAAACAAATGTTCAATAGTTATTTGTGCAACTAGTGAGAAAAGTGAGCAATTGACTCATTCGAGAGAAATCCTTACTCACGGAATGGTTTCTCGAGTGAGGCAATTGTACTTTGAACTCGAGTTGCACATTATACTTTTCCTACAGTTACCATAAAACAAATAAATTTGTGAAGAAACATAACCTATTTTTACACAGAAGTGAACTTTCAATATAACATTTAATGTGAAGTGACAAATACAACAGTACAACAACTGACCAGCTGATTTACAGCCAGTGCTGCCAACGTATTTCGCGCGCATACGACGTTGCCTACATGTTACGTGCTCACTATTTCGTGCCTTCACGTTGCAAATCTGGAGTGAGACAAAGTAATTAGAGTGAGACAATGTTAACATTGTCTCACTGATGAGCGAATTGGCCACTTTGCTTTCTCAAATCAGTGAGAGAACATGTACATTGTTAGGTAACTGTAGGAAAATTAAGACTCCTTATCTCACACATATTCCATAAACCTATCAATGCTTCTCTTTGATAGAACTGCAGTTTAGCAAGTAAAATTATGCTAAACAGCAAGAAAGGCAAATAAAATTTTAAGGGTGTTGCTTGGCAATTCAATGTGTAATTTAGAGAATCTGTAAATGCTGTATTCACCTCATACTGTTATATAAATATGATTAAATTTAAGATGATATAAAAAAAATTCAAAATGATGTCAGCATTTAAAAGTAGTAGTTTTGTAAGGTACCATAAAACAGTCAATACTTTATGCTGGATGACTTAAACGCCGTATCACCCTATAAAAATATATGTTTGTAGATAGTATTTATTCTATTTCTCAAAACCAAGGCGGGAGAAGTGGAGTATCTAGAAAGATAATATGATCTCACTTTGTTCACTTAAGTCAAGAAGTATGTATAATTTGCTTTGTTGGCCTACAGGTAGTCATCAAATGCAACTAGGCCTGTTGTTTCAGCTTTGGGAGCTCGAGCGGGAAAAACGCCTCATTTTGGAGGGAAAGATGGGGATCGACGAAGCTCCCTACATAGCTGATCATCCAGTCTTTGTTGTCTCCAAAATGACGAGCTCTATGCTTGAGGAAACCAAAATTAAGGTTGGTTACTGTATAAGGTAACAGGTGAAAATTATTCTAAGTATTTAAAATAATCATTGTAAATATACTTTACCTACGACTGTTTCTAAACTAGTCTAAGTTAGAATTAAACAGATTCACATAACAGTATTGTTAACTGATTTTACTGTAAAAGTTTGGACCAATGAGGTTTAAGGATTCAGAGAAAAGAGGTAAAATTGCAATGCTTCAAACGTTAAAAAATCTGCTGTTAAGACCAATTTAATTGATGCAATGAGTGAGTGGTTGAGACAATGCATCATAATCAATGGCAATAAGAGGTTATAAACGAAAATACTCTTAGACGTTATGAGTAGTTATTTTTAGTATATTTTAAATGCCAATTTATCGTGTCCTATATTGATTATTACTTTTATTGAGTCAATATTATTGACTTCATTTTAATACGCTGTCAACCTTTCCCTTGTTGAGATGCATTTGCGTTAAATGTTTTTTTTACACTCAAAATATTATTGAATGTTAAACGATTTCAAAAGTACTTACGAGGTCTTGTGTTCAAATAATACCTTATTCTCAAGATAAATTATGTTGATGGTACTTTAGTTTAAATTTATCCATATTAATAACATACTCATTTCAGCATTGCACGAAAGAAAGTCCTACCTTTTACTCTATTAGATTCTTTAAACTTGACGAAAAAATGTATAAAGGATCCTATTAATCCAATCTGTAATTGTTAGGAAAAGATTTTAACATTATTAACCAAAAATGTAACAGGTTCTAATATTTCTTTTTATTATGATAAATTCGTATTAGATATTTTACTATCAAGTTAAGATATTTGTCTTTAACACATTGTTTTTAAATGACTACAGGTAGCGGAGAAGTTAAAGCCGAAACTCTCCAAGGGATTCGACTTTGACCAGATGAAGGGGTGTGACGGCGACAGTGATGATGAACTTCCGGTGCCTCTGGACCAGGAGGAACTGGAGAAGGCGAGGATTCTGTGGGAAATGGAGAGGAAGATTGAACAGGGAGAGATCTTCTCACAAGAAGAATATGAAAAGACAAAGTATGAGAACCCACTAGTGAAGAAAATGAGGACCATTGAGGTATGTGTGGATATTTTTTTTAAAGGTGTGTGGCCTTTTAAGATTTTGTTAGTTTTTTTTCCGGGAGGTTTCAAGATACTTAATAGGGTGGTAAAGTGAATTCAAATTCAAAAGTCTTTCAATCGTGTAGTCCTACTTTAAATTTTCTTCGCTCTACATCTTATATATTTTACGTGGGAGGGGTTTTTAATTCGAAGATTCTGAATTACCCAGTTGAACGAAAAATAATTTTGGAAGGAAAGGGATGTCAAAGCCATAATTTAAATTTTTAGTTAAACTAAACAATATACGTTGTTTATGAAGGAAAATGTTGTATGTAAATACAATACTTTGAACATTTTGTAATAATGTAAACTAGTGCACATGTTGCTCGAAATCGAGCAATTGCAAAGTATTACAGGAGTTATTTCAAAACGAATAACAGTAATATTTACAACGAGTTTAAAAGAGTCAACTCAAAGATTACCGGTGTGTAACTCAGACCATGTTTATCTTCGTTATTGATAAACCTAAAGCACTCCGGCCGGTTTTCTCCTTCTCGAAATGTCTCGCTGTACAGGCAACACAGGTCATTGATAGAGGGCGAATTGAGAACGAAAAGTCGTTTTGGGGTAGTGTTAGGGCACATTTGTAACCTAATACAGTAGTTGAAATTGTCCAGGGTCAGGTGCTGACTGTGATGAGTTAGCTTTCTATTACACGCCACTGTTCTGTAGCTGCGGTCGTTATCACGATTACGCCTCCTGTCTATATGTGTCGTTGTCGTCGCGTCGGAGGCATTTAAAAGAAAAAAAAAACAATAAATAAACAAATTATAATTATAGCTACACAAAACAACGATAAATGCAAAATTTAAGTTACAATCATGCTAACACGATCCGTCATAGGGACACAAAACAACGATAAATACACAAATTTAAGATACGACCATACTAACACGATCCGTCTTGGGGGGTTATATTTACACAAACTCAAATAAATAGTAAATAAATGTACTCAATGCGTTTCATTGAATTAAAAAATAAATAACAGCAATTAAATTGTACAGCTGATCAAAATGTAAATAATTATGTTCTTCATAAGGATAACATGGGAACTTTCAAAGCCACTGGGGCAGAGCCCAAGGTACCTTTTCAAAATGTAAGGCCAGTTTGCAAATCTACGCGACACGCTCTTTCCAATAAGACGTCAATGGATAAAATCGGTTAAGAAATGGCGGAGGAGTTCAACCGACAAAGTTTCATGTAGCGTATTAATCTATCTATACTATTATAAAGAAGAGGTGGTGTCTGTGTGTGTGTGTGTGTGTGTGTTTGTATGAGGTAATCTCAAAAACTACTGAACCGACTGGGCTCAAATTGCACACAAATGAAGCTACAGCTCCGAGGATACATATAGAACTATTCCCGCTTCGAAATTGTCCTAGGGCTCTGCCCCGTGGGCTTTCAAAAATTTGAGGTGAGAGATTTAAAAGTAAATATTGATTGATGGTATCCATGGTAACAAAGAACAAACCTACAAAGTTTAAAAATGTAAACAAGCAGAACTAACTGTCAAATGAATGTTGATTTCATATTTCCACACAGCTGGTTCAAACATATTAAATACTGCACGAATATTAGAACATAGAGGGTAAGGATTATAAATTTAAAATAATGATGTCACTAGCCCGAATGTAAACATTATTTGACATTACTTAAATGGAGCTGTCAAACCATATGTTAATATAATTTGAATTTCATTAGTATATGAATCTTTCAGTTACTTCATTTGTTTATGTTTATGATCTATTATACTGAGTCTGTTCTAATATTTGTGAAATGCTGTAATAATATTTTAGAGGGAATAATTCGTTGTAAAAAAATTGTTCATGGATATAGGAAATAATTAAGATTCTATAATCATTGCCCTATCAATCTAGGCTCTTATTCTGAGTTTTATGAGGTTTATTGTGATAGTTTTCGTTTACAGTGCAAACCATGAAATACATTCTTTTATTATACCTTAAAATCTATCTTTGGTTTTGTATGGTAGGTAGCATAAATAAGTAATCACAGTAAGATTTAACAAAAACGTACTATTATCAAGTTAAGTAGTACAGTTAAATTTTGTTTCTAAATTTGGCATTTGGAAAACCATTTGGCATGTTTCTAAGAACTAACATTGTCTCTTTTGCATACTGACCCCGATGCAAGGCCCGGGTATAGCTGCTAGCAAATAGAATAGTAGCGCTGATTTGCAGTAGCTGTTCAAATGGCGCTACTAATTGCACCAACGATAACATTAGGTTTAACGAGTACCTAGGTTTTTGCTGCCTACAGGGAGGGCAACGAAGTGTGATTTTAAGGAACATATCATTAGCTTACTATGAAATAAATACATTTGCCAAGTTTGATAAAAATTGATCCATAAACAAGCAATATTACAACAGTTTACTTATCCTACTAATATTATAAGTAAGACAGTTTGGATGTATGGATGGATGGATGGATGTTTGTGACAAGTAAACGCGAAAAATACTAACGCTAATTTGCGCGCGTACAGATTGGCCAATGGTTCGAGGGTCTTTTCTAACATACAGATTGACCAAAGGTCCTAATGAGCAGGGGCAAAAAATGGGGGAGGAGCTTATAGCAGTGATGTGTGTGGGGGAGGAGCTAGTCTATTCAAGTAATCTATTTGTTAACGTTTTCTAATCTTACCAGATACAGAGGTGGTCTCTTTAATGCTATTGAATATCGAAGAACCAACTTGTGTAGTTGAAAAAGCTGACAACATTTTTTAATTCATTTTAAATATAAATACTCATAAGGTTAACAACATGGGAAACTATGGAGCCATTGGGGCAGAGCCCGAAATGATTTTTGGGATAAGAATATGTCTAGATATGTTAATCGGGAATGTGAGCTATCTTCATACCAAATTTCAACCCGATCCGATCAGTAGTTAATGCGTGATTGGATATCAAACAAACGAACAAACTCACAAAATTTCACAATATTAGTACTACCTCAGAGTAATACGATATATTGTAGTTTTTAAGGGTGAAAACATGATGTCTCATCATATCTCTATTTTATTCATTGTGTGCGCGATCTCTTCAAGGAAACTTTAGAAAGATTAATAATACTAATGACACATACTATGAAAAAAAATCTAACGTAAACCATTTTCTTCTTTACATTTTATACAAAACTAGCTGTTGTACCCGTGCTTTGCAACGGGAAGAGGACACAAAATAGAAACATTTTAATCTTTACATCTTTTGCATATAATAGTTACACATCCGCAAACGCTTTTAGAAACAAAGTTCAACTTTTATGGCCTTATAGGAAAGTTAAAGTTAACTTTTAAATCTGGTAAGTAGTGGATAGCACCATTTTGGTTTTGATTAATTTTAAATCTTGTGTTGGCTGATATGAGAAACCCTGACCAAATCTTCGAATACAACTTTGACATATATGATTTACCTTCATCTCCCTTAATTAAATATCTTTTAATTTACTATTGACATTTTAAATTTCAATTTTGAAGTTGCAAAAATACTAATTATTTAATTTAAATGAACACTTTTTTAAATTTCACTCTTCTTTATGTTAAATCACAAATCCTTCCATCTTCAGTTTCTTCACTCACGATCAATAAATCATTAGCAAAACTAAGTCAGCTGTTATAAACTTTAGAAATATTGCTGTGCCTTATCAATACAGTCTTTTGAAATATTAATGAAACTATATCTATAGGTACTATAAAAATTTTAAACAAATAATTCAGCATTAAAGACAGCAGACAAAACTAATATGATTATCAAAGCATCAAGGACTAAAAAATATAATAGCAAATACAGTATATGTTTCATTGCATCTCTGGTTCTACTCTATAAAAAATATCAACAAACAACTTAATATACAAACCAGTTCTTTTAATCAGTTCCATCGTCCATTGCCTTTACATTTTCACACTTACCATTAAGTAAACATAGTAACAGATATTTCATTGATTTTAGAAACAAAAGAACACTGTGAGAAAGAAAAGAAGAACTGTGTACTGCTTAGTTTTATGATATTTTCCTTGGTTTAATTTAATCAGTGGTGTGGCAAAACACAAATAATAAATGTATCAAATAAAGTAAATGTGAACTGAAAGCTATGTTAAGATAAAATACCCCCGCCACAGCAAACCTGCAGACTAAGCGAATTTCCATTTGACTGATTGGATTTACACTGAAATGTCTACTTAAAAATATAACATTTATTCTTGATTTAAATAGAATTAGTTTAACAAGTACTTAGGTTTGATGTATCAGGGAGGGTAAAACTGTTTTTTTTTTTTTTTTTTTTTTTTTGTAAAATGTGAATAGTTAGTAAGAAGTAAAAACATTTTCCAAATTTGATCAAAATATGTTCACAAACAAGCAAACTACAACAGTTTACTTATTCTCCATAAGAATAACATGGGAAAAGCATAGGTTTAGCAAAACACAATAACTTAATTTACCTAAATATACATATAAAAAAACAATGTGATGTGCAAGTTATGTTAAGTTAATCTAACACAAGTTAAGCAGTTTGAATTTATTTAAAGTAGCATCCAAATTCATACAAAACATCTATAGGTACATTGTAATTTTCATACTGTTTCCATGAAAACATATCAATAATATTATTTTCATAACTTAGACGCTTTAAAAAATCCAAAGCAGAGCCGGAGTTGATACAGCAACTGTTATAGAATCTTTTTTTTTTCTTAGCAGTTCTTCTTGTTTACATTTAAATGTCAAAGCAAACGTAAAAAACCATTGTTAGTGTTCTCATCGCAGCCATGGAGACCAGTCAATATTTACTTTTAAAATGTTCACCTCAGAACTTCTAAAGCCAAAGGGGCAAAGCCTACGGTCAGTTTTGAAATGTGAATAGTCCAATAATGGTACTTGGTATGGTAGCCATATTTTTGTAAAATTTAAGCCCAGTTGGTTCAGTAGTTTTTGCACCTATTAGTAACACACATACAGACAGACACCATTAGATTTTTATATAATACTGAAGTATAGATAATACAACATTTTCTTGATTTAACTTAAACATCACCGACTTACAGATAACCCAATTTTCGTATGGATGTAAACAAAATTGTACTATGGACATATGCTTTGATGTAAACAAAATTTCATTGTAAACTTGAACAAGTTCAGATGATTGACAGCAGAATTCACAAACTCTGCAATTTTAAAAGTTAATATGACGAGGTTATATGCTTTCACGGGATATCATCTAAACGGAATAATACCTCCAATTTGGAGTTATTATTTTCTTTTAGCGGCAACTGAAAATGTAGCTGACTGAATACTAATAACAAATTATTATTTATTTCAGGATTTTAAGGCAAAATGTTAAGAATTATTTGAAGTTTAGAATTTTAATTTTTGGTTTACGTAAATGTTGAACAAGTGAGTATATTTTTATACTCTGTGGTAGAACATTATATTCAGGTTATTTCACTTCCAATGGAATATCTTTTTCCTTTTTTTTAACTTTTGTTAAAATACTACTCCTATAATGAATATTGCTAGATTGGTTTTGTGAACTTAAAAATGAACATCGTGTGCGAAATACTAAGACAGATATTCAAGGTAATTTTCAAACAATGGGTATAAAAACGAGAATGCTTATGCTTTGAATCTTGAAAGAACACTTCAGGACTTTTAAATGGTAACATTATCCTTATTGCTATAACTAGGTCAAAGAAACGAACAATTTCGTAACCAACTTGACCTCCCAAAAAATGTACTTTGTGTACTTGAATAGAAATTGATAGTGAGTTAATAAGCAATTAGTTAGATTTTATAGCCTATTATTTGTATTAGAATACCGCACTGTTTTGTTTAAGCTTCAGTTGAATGTAAAAACCTTATTTGTTTACTTAACAGTTTACATAAAACTTAGTGTTTTAAAAAGTAAAATTCGTCTCTTGAACTTGGCCACCTCTGTGACTGGTAAGATTAGAAAAAGTTAACAAACACTTGACTTGAATAGACAAGCTCCTCCCCCACGGGACATCGCTGCTGTAGGCTCCGCCCCCATTTTTTGCCCCTGCTCATTAGGACCTTTGGTCAATCTGTATGTTAGAAACGACCCTTAAACCATTGGCCAATCTGTATGTGGCCGCTAATTTTAACCAACTAGCAACAAAAAGTTGTGGTACACAATGAGAACTTAACTTTTTTTTCATGGTTTAGGTGCAGTGGTAGAAAATTAGGGCTATGGTAGATACTGTAGGACACTATAGGATACCGTATAAATTAAAAGACAAAATTTTCTTAAACCGTGTCCTCTCCCATAACTACAATAAGCATTTATACTTATATGCCAACCCCGTACGAAGGACGGGTACTCTGCTAGTTGTATAGATAAAACATTTTAAACAATTTGGTAACACAACATTTACAATTTTCTACAATCCCTTTAATGTGTTTTATTTTATTGTTAATAGTCACGCAATAAACAATTAATTAACAAAAATCAATGATTCAAGAGAGGATTATGTAATTTTAAACCATTAAATATTTATTTAATCAGTTTACCAAAATACATTTATTTGGGTTTTGTGAAAACATAAGTTATTTTAAGTAAAATATTCATCCAGAACAATTGTCGTAAAAGGTCATAGCTTCAAAGACGACTTATTTACAAGAGTTGACGATTTCGTAAATAGAGCTCTTGTTCCTTTTTAGTAACAATCGAAAATGTTTGTAATCATTACTGAGAATGGAATTTATGTTGAATTTGATCATCCATTGAATACAACCTAGAGCATTTATTTGGGTTAGTGAGTCGGTGGCTCAGTCGGTAGCGTCGCGGACTTCGGGCCCAAGGCAGCGATGTCGTGGGTTCGGATTCTGGTCACTGCCGATAACATTTTATCAGTACAGTTCACCTTTGTACTGTACTGGCTCACTCCTTGCTTTGCTGTAGCAGACCCGCAGGCCATAAAACCGATAAGACCCTATTCAGCCCGGTCCTCGCCACCGAACCCTATTATGCCGCTTCGCTGGGCGCGTGACTCACTGCATCGGCAGTACAGTACGCCAACGTGAAAATCTTTATTTTTTTAACTACGTGAAAAATAATGTGATATTCTTGTTCGTCTTAAAATTCTGACAAAATTGATATAAAACTGAAATAAATCGGCTTATTTAATAGTTAATAAATTAATGATAAGTTATGTCATGTAATAACACAGACATTGTATGTTATACATTATGATATAGTATTGGTAAGTTATTCAAAACTTGTCTGATAGAACATAGTTCATAATTATACATGATTAAACTATCTGTTTTACTACTAATCATCAATAATAATTATCCACTTCAATTTGTTTGCAAGTATTTTCAAATTATATGAAAATTACGAACATAATACTATCAGATCTTTAAGAGTGACTCACAGTTGTTTGTCTCTTAACACGCAAAATTGACGTGCGTCTCCCTCATTCCTCGATGACGCGTTTCGTTTCTACCAATTGGTGATTTGTTCGGCGTTATTAGCGATGAGTAACGCGTTCGTCGAGCGTTCAGATTATGTTGCACTTTACCCTGGCGTTTGTTTTCCTTATCGCCACTGTATGAGATATCGGTCAGTTGCTGTTGGTTTCTGTTGCGAATACGTTTATCTATGGCAGAGCAGCAGTTATTGTCTCCCCGGAAGTACAGTAGGCCTACCCCCTTTTTTCAAGTAAAGTGGACTCTTAAATAAATTGTTTTGTTATTTTTTTTACAATAATCAAAATTTATTTCCTTGATTTCGAGCAACGGGTTTACTATTAATTAATTGTAAATTAATTAAAATAATTATTATTATAGGATCTAAGCATTTATAAGTAGCAAGTTTTCTTTTGACCTTTAAATAAACGGAAAGCATTATCAGGAATGAAGTATCCGCGCGTTTATTGTTTTTTATGTTAAAAGACAGAGATTTTCTTTTTAGTAATGACCCCCCTTGACTGCTTTTTGACCTACTTTTTATACTATATCATAATTTATAACATACAATGTCTGTGTTATTACATGACATAACTTATCATTAATTTATTAACTATTAAATAAGCCGATTTATTTTAGTTTTATATCAATTTTGTCAGAATTTTAAGACGAACAAGAATATCACATTATTTTTCACGTAGTTAAAAAAATAAAGATTTTCACGTTGGCGTACTGTACTGCCGATGCAGTGAGTCACGCGCCCAGCGAAGCGGCATAATAGGGTTCGGTGGCGAGGACCGGGCTGAATAGGGTCTTATCGGTTTTATGGCCTGCGGGTCTGCCCAGCGTTAACCTGGCCCCGACTATAGTCTATGTGGACGGGCAGATGCAAGGTTAAAAGAGGCCGCCAACCTCTTTTTAAAAAAAAAAAAAAAAAAAAAAAATTTACTTACAACTGTAAAACTACCTTACTAATGTCAACAAATAGACCACAGAAACATGATTAATTTATTCAATGTGCTACATACCTCATAACCCATTTTCAAAGTGGTCGAATTTTATTTTTATTTTGATAAAGAATGCTTAAGTAAATCATTCTTGCGAAAAAGTTACTTACGGACTTTCGGATCATAGACTCAGTACAGTGTAAACAAAGACTTTAGCTTGTAAAAAACAATACAGTATTTTTTTTTTATAAATATATTTTTTAAGTGGACAGATTGCGGGTTTTTGTGGCCTATAGTTAACTCAATTGTCAGAGTAGTGAACAACAACATTTATAGATTATTTGTTTTTATAGGGGTTAAAAATTTTACTAAAAACGTGGTTGACGTATTTGGCAAGTATATTAAATACATTCAATAAATTTAACCACATTATATTGTCCTTAAAATATATTTTACCCACTATGTATAAATCATAGGCTACACACATACATGTAAACACATGAAATATTTATTATAAACTCAATTTAGGTTATATATTTGAAATTCAATATACCATTAAACCAGTTAAATTCCAAAACTTTTTCTATGGAACTGGTGGTCTTAAAAAATCACACACATTGTAACCACAAGTATATGTCATATTTTACCTAACTATATAGAACACACAAAAGAATTATGTTAATAAATTCAATCCGATGTTAAAATACAGAGAATAAATCTATTTAAGTACCATTAAATATGGTACCATGTCGTATGGTACTGTTGCATAAATATAACCAATCAGCTCATGAGCTACAGTTTTTGCTGGTATATACAATATACATCAATAGAGTATCATTTAAAAAGGATGGTAACCTTTATTAAAAAGGTTGTCCAAACCCTCTATATATTTGTGAATGTGTTATTGAAGCCACCTGATGTCCAAGCTGTTGGGGAGCGAGCTGGTCAAGTGGTTAGAGCGCGAGACTTCGGTTCCCGAGGTGCTGGGTTCAAATCCCGCCAAATCACCAATGGATTTTATCTAAGTGATAATGCCGCAACCCCTAGGTTTAGTCTGAAGTAATGTGAAAAACAATGCTCTTACACAACACTCTTGCCTAGCGTCTTAGGACAAAAAAGGTGTTAACGACATACTTAAAACAGATACAATAGCTATTTACCTTACAAATGTAGTAAGAGCGTTTTTACATCACGCAGGCCACTCGTTGCATGATGTAAACACGCTCTTGAATAACGTACAAGATTTTACCTGACCCGACAATATACAGGAGGTTACGAACAAAATTTTTATTGTCCATTTCACTCATCTTCTAACAGTAACGTTCATTTACAAACAAAAGCCAGGTAGGAAAATTCTTCAAAACATAAGAATAAAATTCAAGCGCACAGCTGATTTCTAGCGTTGAACGTCGTTGGCTCCATAGAGATATATTTTTTAAGTTAATCACTCAATGTTATTTAAATGGGTTTCATTACTTCACCGAGTGAGTTTTTTTCAACTTTACATCACTCGAGAAGTAAAGAAGTTGTATACATCACGCTTGGGATAAGGAAGTTTAACATGGTGGGTTAGGTAAATATTCTAACACTATATTGTATTGTTTCAGTCAGTCAATGAACTCTATGACCTAGCTGACGAGATTCTCGGCCCAGTGGTTCACCATCATAGACGAAAGAAGCCTCAAGGCTAATTAAAATGTCAGATGATTCATTCCTTAGTTATCAAAAAATATTCTTTAATTCAAAGGAGGAAGATCTTAGTACCTTCATGTGCTTCATCCTGAAATGGCTGTAAAATAAACACTGATAAAACATTTTCAAAAGGTTTTGCGTAATAGTTATTACCTGTCTTTTGTTTTTATCAGATTAATGTTTTTCACCGGAAGATATTAATGTTACAAAAATAATTTATTTCTTAAATAACTTACAATTAAAAAAAATACCAGTTGTAACAATTTCATGAAAGTTTTAGAAATATTAAAATAAATTTAAAACCATTTTGTATTTCAATAGATATGGACAAAATTTAAATATTTTCTCTACAGTGTTTTAAGTGAGGGACTAGGCAAAGTAAGCGATGTGATTTGAGATGTCAGACCTTTACGCAGTATCGCATGTCTTTACTCAGTTGTATTTGTCATCAGGGAACTAACTAATGGTCCATGCGGCCAAATATAATTTAGAATGGCCAAATAAATCATTCTGCGTAACAACAAATATTTTTAGTTTATTATTTTTGTTCTTCAAGTTATTTTTGTATTACTATTTATATCATTTGCTTATTGTTCAACTTGAACAGATTGTAGATTAAATAAAGTAAAAAAAAAATATATTTTATTTTTATTAGACATTTCTGATTGGTCCAGGATTAAAAAATATTCATAAGTGTAAGTGTAAATTATACCTTGTGTATTTTTTATTTTCTGATTAGTATAAGCATTGACTTTATAATAAAGTCAATGGTATAAGTCTAAATTTTAATATTTTCATCCATTAACAACTGAATTTAATGTTTAATATTGTTAGTCACAATGGACAAGAGAAATTGAGTGTCAAACAAAAACATGATTATTTTTTATAGTTTTTTTTTTTAATTAATTACTAACAGTAACTTAAAGGTAGAATAATTATATTGTCAACTATAAAAATTTTTAAATACAACAGCTCTGCTGAAATGTATGTTTCCTATCGAAACAGGTAGTAGAATAGATAAAAAATACCTTCATAATAAAGATTAACTCAAATAAAAATTCTAACTTTAATTGGCCAAAATCCTATCTTTACATAACTTAAACCAAATTGCATGTAAATGTTTGAGAGTAGTTAACGATTTTAACCACTATTTTAATCTTATTTTAGAATCAAGTTGAAAAAATACTATATGAAACTTTATCACCCAAAGAAGGCCTATTGTACTATATGTGTATTAGCTAACTGACAAATGTTTACTTTTAACCCCAATGCAACAAAGGTAACCAAATAAAACTATCCTGGACCTAGGAAGGCAGTTTCAAGTAACTATATAACGAGTCTCTTCATCAGGCGATGTCCTAGTGACTGTCAGGGTAACTAATGACATTGTAACTAATGGCATTGTAACTAAATAACTCTGTAACTAAGCCACCGTCGGTCACTGACCCCGCTGTTACTAAATCCTTCCTAGGCAATGTAGACTATTTATGTACATTGTCTGTCTACATCGATCCTAATGCAATGCAATGTATTGTGGTAGACTGACAAATGCACCTGGATGTAGTGGGGTTTGTTCACAGTATGGGTTTCCTTAATATTTCGTCATTTATACCATTTCAGTATTTGTTAGAGGACAAATGACATTTAATATTTAAGCTGTTAAATAAAGCTACATAAAGTTAAACAGATTTGTGACTTTCCTCATTCAAGAAAATCACGAGTTCAGTATGAAATTAGAATGATTTTGCATCAAAGGAAATATCGAGTTATTTTTTTTTTATTTGCATGTTGTACAGTATCATATAAAACTTCTGTTCAAACGCATTTCTTTGTATGAAGGTAAGCTATTGCCAAAGCTGTCTTAGTATATCTTGACTGATAGGTTAAAACTTACAGTTAAATTTTAAATAATATTTTTAATCATGTATGTCTTCATACCATTGTTTCATGGGTGCATCAGTACTAATTTTTATCATGCTAGGTAGCCTAAATAAGTGTTCAGAGTTTTTTTAAAACCTACTGTCAAGTTAATTAGTACAGTCCGATTTCGTTTCTAAATTAAATGGTAGATGTAAAACCATTTTAAAGGAATTTTCAAAGAACAAACATTGTTTCTTTTACATACTGTCCCAGTTGCAAGACATTGGATAGCAGCTAGTTTTTAATAAACAAATAATAATTTGTTAAGTTTTGTGACAGTCACTTGAACCTACACCATCAATTTAATAATGAACGAATCTATTATTCTTCATACCAATTTTTCATTATTGTGAGAATTGTAATATATTGGAATCAGCTGATAATTTGGTTTTATGTTTATTATGAAAATGTAAACAAACAATGTTATATTTTGTTCTATGATTAAATGAGTTTAAGTTAGTTCTTGATTTTATTTCACTGGCGACGATGAGTAAAAAACGAACCCAAAGATGTGAAGATATTGGTTGGAACAATAAAGAAGAGGTGCGAAAGAGAATGGAAAAGTTTTCAATAGAACCCTATGATGAAATATTGAACTGGGAGGATTATGAAGCTCACTTCCAATTGATGTGCAAGGTAAAGGGATTGGGTGATGACAGTGATGAAACTGAGGAGGCCAGAAGGGATCTTCTTCTAGCATATGTTGGACCTGTACCCCTCAAAAAGGTATCTAACTTCGTTTTACCTAGGCAAATTTATGACATACCAATGACTGAACTGCTTGATACATTTCGGTGTGTTTATAAACCTAGTAAAACAATCTTTGCAGCGAGACTAGACTTTGAAAAATGTGTGAGAGGAAATGATGAGAGTTTTTCAAATTTCGTCTTACGTTTAAAAGAGTTAGCCTCCTACTGTAAATACGACAGGTATTTTGAGGAAAGAGTAAGGGATAGATTTGCTGGTGGCGTTAACTTTCCACAGTTTGAAGTTGAAATCAGGCAAAGGTGGCCAGAAGGCATAAATAAAGATGGTTCACGTTTAACTTTAAATGAGTTGGTAGATTTAGCTGAAGCGATGGATAGAGCTAAGCGGGAAATGAATATTTTAGATGAAGCTATGCCTGTAATTAACAAGGTACATAGCTATGATAAGAAAAATAGATATTCCGCAAAAGAAACATACAGCCATTCTACAGAAGATTGTAATCAGTGTGGACTAGTACACAGTGGAGAATTTTGTCCAGCTCAAAAGTCTAAGTGTTTTTCATGTGGAAGGCAAGGTCATTTCTCACGACAATGTGGAATCAAAAAGACAAAACAATGTCACTTCTGTGGAAAAATGGGTCATTTTCCGGGACATTGTCGTTCAAAAAAGGCCTATTTGAACCAAATCAACGACACAGACATAAAATTTGAGGAAGAAGAGGTACAGTTAGGAATTTCTGAACTTAAACCTAATAGGAAGATCCCAAGAGCACAAATTAATGTTACCCTAAATGAAGTACCAACAACCATGGAGTTTGATTCAGGAGCTAGAGCATCGATGATTGATGCACCCCTGTGGAAACAAATAGGATCACCAAATTTGAGGGCATGTAAAACAAAATTTGTCGCTTATGGAAACAATACCCTGGATGTTTTAGGAGAGTGTGAAGTTAATGTTAAAGTTGATGGACAGATTAGGAAACTTAAGGCTGCTGTGGTAAATGGAAACGAATCTCCTTTGTTTGGATTAGGTACCATGGATGCTTGCCTTCAACATGAAATTACCACCTAGTGTTACGATTCGTAAGTTGGATAACACCAATAAGATGAAAATGTTTCTACAGTAACCGAAGAGGAAATTAACCAAGTTATTTCTGAGTTTAGTGATGTATTTAAGAAAGAATTGGGAACCATTAAAGGCTATCAGGCGAAGATACATGTTAAGAGTGACTCAGAGCCTAGGTGTTTTCCTGCTCGCAGAGTGCCTTTTCCACTAAGAAGTAGAGTTGAGCAAGAACTAAACAGACTGGTAAGTGACGGTGTTATAGAAAAGGTAGACCCTTCCAAAACTCCTATCGAATGGGCAACACCAACAGTAAATGTTGAGAAGGAAAATGGCACAATTAGAATATGTGGAGATTTTCGGGTAACCTTAAACCCAAACATTGTTACCCATACAACACTTTTGCCAACTTTTGAGGAACTGACGAATAAAGTATCTCGAGGGAAGCAGTATTCAGTTGTCGACTTGAGAGATGCATATCTCCAAATGGAAGTATCGGAGGAAGACAGAAAATATCTGGTAATATCCACGCACGTTGGATACTATAGATACAAGAGACTACCATTTGGTATAACCTCCAGCCCAGGTATCTTTCAGGAATACATGGAGAAGCTCCTTGAAGGCATACCACAAGTGGGGGTACTTCTAGATGATGTAATCATTACGGGCCGAAACAAAGAAGAACACCTCATGAACTTAAAGGAAGTATTAAAACGAATGAGTAACGCAGGGCTAAAAGCGAAGAAAGAAAAATGTAGATTCATGCAGAATTCAGTCACCTATCTTGGACACATTATCGATGAACAGGGTATCCATCCAACAAAAGAGAAGATCGAAGCAATACAAAAGGCACCTAAACCTACAAATGTCAAACAGCTTAGGTCTTTTTTAGGATCCATAAACTATTATGAAAGGTTTATCCCTAGGTTGCATGCGCTGTGCTCAAGGTTACATCGACTTACTAGCAACAGATCAAAATGGATCTGGACAGAGAAAGAAGATGAAGTATTTACAAAGGTCAAAATGATTCTTTCGGAAGAAGACACAGTTGTTCCATATGATGAATCCAAACCTCTAGTGTTGGTGTGTGATGCGTCCGAAGACGGTCTTGGGAGTGTCTTAATGCACAAGTGTGAAGATGGTCTGGAAAAACCAATCGCGTATGCTAGCAGAACTCTTTCAGATGCTGAGAAAAGATACTCGAATATTGATCGAGAAGCACTTGCAATTTTATTTGCTGTAAGAAAGTTTCACCAATATGTATATGGACGAAGCTTCACACTTGTCACCGATCATAAACCCCTTCAAAGAATATTTGGAGAAACCCGGAATCTTCCAAAGGTAATGAACAATAGGTTAGTGAGATGGGCCCTAGAACTGAATCAGTACAATTTTCAAATCAAGTACAGGAAAGGAGATGAAAACGTTTGTGCTGATGCACTGTCCCGTCTTCCCATGAGAATCAGAGAAGAATCTACCGATGTAAGAGACATAAAGTTTTTAAACATGGATAAAGTTGAGACATTGGTGTCCTATAAGGAACTCAAACATAACAGCAGTTTGGACAAGGAGATAAAATTAGTACAAAGTTATGTGCTAAATTCATGGCCAGAGAAGGTACCAGATAACATTAAAACATTTAAACAGAGGAAAGAAGAATTATCAGTTGAAGATGGTGTTTTGATGTGGTTTGGTAGAGTTGTTGTGCCAACAAATATGAGAAAAAAAATCTTGAGAATTTTGCACTGTGGCCATCCTGGAATTTCAGCTATGAGATCAATTACCAGATACTATGTATGGTGGCCTAACATTGACAAAGACGTTGAAATGCATGTTAAGACTTGTGAAGCATGTCAAGAAAACAGAGGAAACATTGAAGAAGTCCCGGTCTATCCATGGAACATTCCTGAAAAAGTGTGGGAAAGAGTTCATTTGGATTTAGCTGGACCAGTTGATGGAGTAATGTGGTTAGTAGGGATTGACGCGCTATCTAAGTGGGCAGAAGTTGAATGTTTAAAAACAACGACTTCAACTGCCATAATTCAAAGATTAAGATCGTGGATGAGCAGGTATGGGATACCATCACAAGTAGTAACTGACAACGGGCCACAGTTTGTCTCTACTGAAATGGAAGCATTTTTCAAGAGACATTCAATTCGACATATAAGAACTACTCCTTATCATCCTAGAAGTAATGGCTTAGTCGAACGTCTAATAGGGACTTTGAAAAGGCGTTACAGAACAACAAAACAAGAAATTAATGATTCTTCATTGGCATTGCAAAATGTGTTGTTCAGTTACAGAAATGCCCCACAAAAAACAACAGGACGAGCCCCTGCAGAGTTGTTTCTAGGTCGAAGAATGCCAACTATGTTGGACAACATGAAACCAAACCTTAGACAACAATTAGATCTGAAAATTTGGAAGGAACAACAAAACCCAACTCAAAAGAAAACCTTAAGAGCATTCAGTGAAGGGGAAGAAGTATGGATGAAAAAAGAGAATAACCCTGGTTGGATAGCAGGAACAATAGTCAAACGCAATGGCTTATACTCTTATGAAGTCATGTGTGGTGGAGTCATAAAAAGAAAACATTCGGATCAACTGCGAAGAAGAGAAGGTGCGGTGGACGATGAGGAGGGAAAAGTGTAATATATTGGAATCAGCTGATAATTTGGTTTTATGTTTATTATGAAAATGTAAACAAACAATGTTATATTTTGTTCTATGATTAAATGAGTTTAAGTTAGTTCTTGATTTTATTTCAAGAATGATGATAACAGAAGTGTAGGATGGCCACAAATTGCGGAACAGTTTCCTCCCTTATTTTGACATTTCCCAGCAGGCCGCTGCTCATATTTTAAGCATTACATCAGTGTCCGGTTGAAAGTAGGTGTCGTTCACCATTTTTTATTTTTGTACGAAATTTGAAAAACCTCAAGAACATCTGACAGCCATCCCCCTTAATACTTAATTTTGAAGTTCATTAGTATCACATTTGAAATAGATAGAACATTTAATATGATGTTTATCATATTTTTTGAAGATGCTTAGAATAAAGAGTTAAATATTTTAGCAAAGAAAAATAGTTAAATTTTCAGCTACATGGTTAAAACATACTCATATTTAATGTATAGTTATATTTATGTGTTTCATTTGTAATTGAATATTTAAACCAAAATTAACTAAGAATTAACTATTAGATCATTAACTATTGTTAGACTAAGAAGAATCCAGAGGAATAGTTTCTTCTTATGACCACTTACCAGGATAAAAAGGGAATAACAATAATATTTTATAAATATATTTTATATTCAAAACCAAACAAAAACAGCAAAGGTTACTTTCCGTGATGAGAGAATTATCATTAAGTTTAGAATAAAAAAAATTTTCGTCGATTGGCATGCTAAAATGTTTGCTGTTCAGGAGGAACTACACAAACTGCATTTATAGGCGCCTTAAAATAAGAAAATAAATAGCAAAACCTAGAAATAATTAGAACACAGATTAAACCATTGTTGTTCGATAGTGAAAAGTATTGTGAATAACATATCAAAAGTCTCTAAAAATATCTTTGGTCGAACACCACAATTTTTCCAAAATGGCGGCCAAATCCAGTAGTTTTTTGCTTTTTATTGAAATTCTGACTTTCCAGTCAATATTGGAGAAAAGTCGTCAATACATTTAATGTTCCTCCTGAAATTACCTTTAAAATGATACCAAATACATCTACAACAAAAAATAAACCCCGTAGAAATAATAAAATATTTTTTATAAATTAATGTAATAGTCCAAGCAAACTAAAAATAACTTACACAGGGATCGTATAAAAATTTGCAAGTAAACATGTTTTGGTTTTATTTTTATTGTTGTGGTGTGCAGAGTGACATAGCAAAAGTTGCAAATATTTATATTTATATCCAATATGGCAGATCCAATATGGCTGATCCAAGATGGCGGCCCAAAAAGCGTTCCCTGTTGAAATTAAGTACGTACCATCCAATAAATATCGGTCTTGGTTCTAAGTCAATATCTCGAAAAATGTGCAAAAAATCATGTGGTATCTTTTGTTGCAAAATTTGTCCAATATTGGGAAAAGCCGCAATTTTTTCCTTAATTTAGGGGTTTCCCGTGGACAGATTTTTGCAACTTTTGGTATGTCACTCTGCGCACCACAACAATGAAAATAAAACCATAAAATGTTTACTTGCAAATTTTTATACGATCCCTGTGTCTGTTTTTTTTTAGTTTGCTTGGACTATTACATTAGTTTATAACAAATATTTTTATTTGAAATATTTTATTATTTCTACGGGGTTTATTTTTTGTTGTAGGTACATGTATTTGGTATCATTTTAAAGGTAATTTCAGGAGGAACATTAAATGTATTGACGACTTTTCACCAATATTGACTGGAAAGTCAGAATTTCAATAAAAAGCAAAAAATTACTGGATTTGGCCGCCATTTTGGAAAAATGGTGGTGTTCCACCAAAGATATTTTTGGAGACTTTTGATATGTTATTCACAATACTTTTCACTATCGAACAACAATGGTTTCATCTGTGTTCTAATTATTTCTAGGTAAAACCATATATTCAGGGGCCTATTGCTTACTTAAGATTTTTTTACCTTACTCCAGTATTCCAACCAAAGAACACAAAACAGTACGACTTTATTAGGCACGTAATTCGTGTACGATTTAAAATACGTTGGCAACACAAGATCCTACGACAAAGATTAACTGGTGTAGCGTTTCCCATTTTGTTCAACGCTTGGATTTAGTCTAACCTAAAAACGTGTTGTAGAGTGTTCGAAAGACTAATTATTTATATGCTTTAACGAAACTGTAGCAAAAATATAATGTGTAAGCTACACGAATAACTATTAACTCAAACCACACAGCAAAGCATTTTACAAAAGTTTATTGTATTTGACTTAATTTCTAAATGACTATTGTTTAATATTTTTACATTTCCGAAGTATTAATAGAAAGTTCATTTTATTACATTTAATAAAATGCTTTTATTGCATTCATTTTGCATTTCTGCGAAAAATCTCTAATGACGACGATTTAACTCAGGTAACTAGTTGTATGGGATCCTAAGTCAAAAATACTATCAATCACCTTACACATATACGCACAAAGCAGAAACACCACACAATCCAAAATTAAAATAAATGAATAGTTCAACTTGAACTTTTACTGAAATATAACTAATTTGAAATTGGACTCAAAATACACCCGGACCAGGGGTTTCCGAAGAGCAGTTTAAGGACGAAGAAAATAAATATTATTTGTCAGATGGAACATGTTAGAATAGAACATACAGTGATCATTGGGGTGGAATGAACAGCGGGGGTGTGTCCACTGAACCGTATTCTCAACGAACTTACTCAAGATACATATTATATTATTGTGAGAATCTGTGATATATCGTTACTTAATATTTAAAAATATTGTTTTATAAACACTGAAGAAATACTGATACATATCAATCTTCAAAGTACAGAAACTGCTATGTTTAAATCCAAAAGAAACAACTCAAAGATTTTTTTATTTTCTGAAAGGGAACAAGATGATGTTTTAGTACGTAGTTATAAAAATTGGTTGATAAATAGGGTAATAACTAACAGCAACCAATGAATATTGTTTATTGAGTTTGCAAAGAAGATACATTTATTTATGTCACCAAAAGTAAGATTATCATATCGTATACATGACATCACATTAAGATTAACCTTTTAATTAATGCAACTTATTCCTATGGATTCAAGGCATACATTCATAAGATCAACGGGTCTATTTTAAAATCTAAACATCCAGAATTCTACACAGATTGTTCAAAGTCAGGATTCGATGGAAAGCTTTAAGAAAATATCTATAATAAACAGAAGAAATTATCTAAAAAAAAAATAAAAAAATAACAGTGGTATTTAATATCTGTATGGATATATTAGGGATCTAAAACATATAGATAAAGATAAATTAAAGTTTTCCTAAAATACATACTATATCAGTTAAACTCTTAATTCATAACCAAATAACTTGTGTGGACAAAAGAAAGCTAAACTTGAAAGCTTTAGAAGTAAGCAAATTCGGATTTAAAGGTTTGTTAAGTGGTAAACATTTCGGAATGAGTGTTTTACCGTTTAGAAACGTGTAAAGTAAGCATCTGCTAAACATATATTTAGCAATGTTATTTTATTCCTGCCATGATAAGATGTCCCTTAATGTTACGAAAGCAAGGAAGCGATGTGTAGGTAACATCAGTTTATCTTCAACCTCTGATGGAGACCAGAGGAATTATCTTATCTGCCAGGTTATACATCTCGTCCACTGTCTGAAAAATAATTGAATGTCTGTTAGGATATTTAAATAATTTGATTAATAAATTAATAAACATATTTTTCCAATGAGTAAAGATTTTTGCAGCATCTCTCTGTAACGCGGGACACATTTTAATTTAAATTGAAGAACACGGAAAATTATTTGTATATCACAATGTTTCAGGTTTAGAGCTCGAAATATATGCAATAGACATGTCGATAGTAGGTATAGTCTAGAATATAGTTTTTTTTAACTATCCATAGTTTATATGAACATAAGTTATTTTAAAATTCATGATATTATTCCAAGATCTTAGCTTATACCTTTCTGAAGACTGTAAAACAAAGAGAAGGTAAAAAAGTGCTTGACATTTTATTATTATTTATTTATACAGAATCTTCCTAGGTAAACAGTCAAACACCGGGAAATGGTAGAATAAAAAATAACTAAAAAGAATATCAAGAATGATTTTTTGACAAGATTTCAGTGTTCACCAGATACGCCATTTTATACATGCGCATTTTTGTCTTTCAATTAATTGTTCATGAATTTTTTATATAATTAGTCAGTTTTCAGTAGGTAATTTAAGTAAAAAAAACTGTAATGGTGAATCGGACCAACTTATTTATTTTCTAACAACATAGGTTTTTTAGCTGAAAACACGTCAAAATACATACCAATTTTCATAAAGACTGGTTGGAAAAATGCAAAGATAAAAAAAGCTTATGTAAAAATAAATGTTGTTAATGAAGCGATCTCAACAAAATTATTTTCTCTTTATTTAGACCAATGGAACTATTTTCAGAGGTTTGACTGTTTACTTACAGGATACCCTGTACATACATTAAGATAAATATCAGTGTGGATAAAATGTAAAAACTGCTAGTAACTAAGAAAATAGATTGTACTTCTTCAAAATCTGCACGAAAAAAATAATAGTAACGACAAAATAATAATAGTACTATAATGTAGTAGCAATCGTAACCGGAAAGACTAATTAATTTGAGTGAAGTTACTTCGAAATGCATTTGATTGTACACAGTGAAATTAACAACATGGATTTACCAAGAGTATACTACTACAAAGAGAAAATAATTATTAACTTTGTTAATAAACTAAATATTTTCGTTAAAATACTAGTATAAATTATTTAAATTAAGTTCAGCATAAACAAAGTTTTCTGAGTCAGATTATGAACAGGTGGTTTGTCGGATGGTGCTAAAAATAAAAGTATTAATTTAAACACATTTATGAAAAGCTAATGCATGATTTTAGCCTAAACCATCTTGGCTGTTAACGCCACTATAAGTTTTCACAACTAAATGTAGTTATCATCTAAAAATCTAGGGTAAATGTTAAAACTATCTCCTTTAAAATATACTCACCAACAAACATTTTCAAAATTATTACCCACACACTCACCTCCACACTCCTCAGCTGAGTGACCAAAGGACTCTCGTACTTGTTGGGTTGGGCGGATTCCCTCACGACAGCCCCTGCGGCTATCTCCTCTTCCACCTCCCTCAACTTGCGCAGCCTCTCGGCCTCCGCATCGTCCACTTCCACGTCCTCGGCTCTCGTCTTCTGCACCTCACTCTCGATCTCGTCCCCTCCACGGAGCAAGTCGTAGTTGAAGTTTTTCATGAGCCGAGCCATCTTCCGCGCGTTCTCCTGCAATTTCAATTTCGGTACACTGGTGTTGTATCGACCACGCCGATACATCGACATCCAAATAAGGTTTTAATTAGTTTACTTCCTAACCTAACCACTCTTACGTTAGGTTAGGTTAGGTTATAATTATTAGGTGTGTCATTAGGTGTGGTCGGTATAATACAAAATTACCTCAATTTCATTCCAGAAATTGTGTTGCAGTGGTGTCATAATGTAATTGGATATTTTCCCATTATATTTTGCCCTAATTGTAGTTAAATGTAATATTTTGTAGCAGTCTTATGTTGAGTGTATTGTGCATTGAGAGATTTGGCTGTGTTAACTCTGGATTGAGAGTTGTAGAGTATAAATGTTTTTATAGCATGCAGTTATTCGTAGACACTCTGTGTATTGCAAAATTATCTAATAATAAATAAAAAGCTGTTGATTTTTTGCCATTTTGTGTGTTTTACGTAGAATTTTTTAATTTTTTAAAGGGAACGGTCCAAAACCCTGGTCTCGTTACCTAACGTCGATCTTTTTGTTAGATAGCAACATTAATTCATAGCCCAATGACAAATGGCATCTGGGTCTGGAAACGATCTCGCTTGGATTCGAACCAGCAATCTTCAGATTTGAAGGCGAGTATTTGTAATTTTGTATGACATTTGACATTTGTAGCATAGAATAAGCATGTGACATTTTAAACGTTTGATTTGGTTAGTTGGCATTTACATACTAGTATAAACAAATTTGTGGTTAATTTTTTATTCATTTACCATAGTTGTTATGAAGATTTTTGACGTTGTCACACTGAAAATTATAAACAAATTTTTCAGTGTACTGATTCAAGGTTAAAGAAAAAAGGACACTTATGATAAGTAGATAAATAAAACATATGCTACATTCATGGACTTGATTTTGGTTTCCCTAATGTTAACAAGAAGAAGATTAAAGCAAATACATATTATTACTACTGCTTTATGCAATTTTGAGATTTCCATATAACCTTTTTCCTGCGAGCTTCAAGCAATCTGTTGGTTTGCTCTGCTATCCTGAACACCACAGGCTCTGTCTCGTCTCCTTGGGCTCCCATCTGCCAGCGCCGTGCAGCAAGATCCTGGAAATGTCCTAACAATTCAAGCTCTAAAGTAACAATATATTGCATTGCTGGACAGTTAGAAATTCGAAAATCCCGCTTTAATACCGGATTTGTCTGTGATTTTAATTCAAAGCCACTAAAGGGAATTGCTGACTACATTGTTCTATGCTAAAAGCAAAAAGCCTTAAACTATAATATATTTTACATATTATATTAATTTAGTGGATTATCATTACAAAATATTTACCAAGTAAATAAATCACAAATACAAAATTACAAAAAAACATAATATTCCTAAAGTGATGCCACGTTATGAATAATCAAACTATTCATTGGTAGTTGTAAAAAGAATATCTAGAGCGATTATTTAAAATCTACAAATTTATTTGGTAATTTAAATACCTTCCTAAGCTTGTATTCAGTTGTAATTGACATTTGGACTTAATATTACATGTTCTTTTACTTGTACTAAGGATGAACCATTTATTCTTCTCATTAGTACAGGGAGCGGCAAAATGATCTGACGGTTTTCTTTGCCGCCCTGTCGAGCGAATGAGTGGCGTAGGGTGATGGGAATAGGGGCGTTACAAAGCCAACGTGTGAACATTTTTAGTAGCCATGGAGCCGTGGGATAGCTGAGAAACATGTATTTGTAGTAGAAGTGTTTTTAAAAGTGGAAATTCCTGTGTAGCTGTTCAGTACACTTTTCAATATGGGTCCAAGGTGAAAAGTCCCAACTCAAAAAACCAGTTTGCTGTAAGTTGGTAACTTTAGAGCTACTAGTATAGCATTGAAAAAAAGTCAACAGGCTGTCCAATGTCAGCTCGGACACCAGAGAGCGCCGAGAGAGTGAGATACGCTGTGGAAGTTAGTCCTCAGCAGCCTAAACGCAAATAAGCTGCAGCTCTGCACTTGTCTGGCCGCTCAGTAGAAGAGTATTAGAATACCCTCTCCATTTTCATTCATACAAAATGGCAATCGTGCAACTGCAACAGTTGAAGCCCAGTGGTTATGCAAAGCGCATCTCTTTTTCAGAACAAGTAGTGATGACAAAGTTGTCATTATGAGTGACGAATCACACTTTCAATCATGCCACATAGTCTTTCTCACTCTTTAGTTTCACACCACGTAGTCAGATTTTAGTTTCAATGCTGAACTAGTAGCTCTAAAGTTACCCACCTACAGCAAAATGGTGTTTCGAGTTGGGACTTTTCTTCATTGACCCACATTGAAACGTGTACTGAACAGCTACACAGGAATTGTCACTTTTAAAAACACTTCTACTACAAAGTCATGGTGCTCAGCTGTCCCACGGCTCCGTGGCTACTAAAAATGTTCACACGTTGGCTTTGTAACGCCTCTATTCCCACCACCCTACGCCAATCACTCACTTGACAGGGCAGCAAAGAAAACCGTCAGATCATTTTGCCGCTCCCTGTACTATGCAATATAAACAATAATTAATTTGAGACCTGATCATGCTTATTTTTCAACTCATAAAACAAATAATTAAAGCTGTGTGACCTATATGTTACCAAACGAAAAGATACTATCTATTAATTTAATTGCTATTACTTAATAAATAGCATAAAATAAAACATCTCAATAACTGTCTCGTTTTAAATTTTTTACGTATTGAAATATTAAATTAATATAAATTAAAATTATGTACATCGTACTGCACTATTATTTTATGTACATAAAAAAAAAACTTAAAATTTGATTTAGAAAAAGATTTTTCAAAATAAAGGTCAATACTTTTTACCAGTATGTTCTCATGTCATCCTTTGAGATTAAATTAATAATCAGAAGTTCATTGAGAGGTGTGCAAAAATAACTGTACAGTAAAAAACTTTTATTGTAAAATTACCTGATTATGCAAAAACCCCGCAATGGATTTACGATACAAAAAATACATCCACTTCTTACTCAATAAATTAATAAATAATTAAAACAAATTGCTTACTTATTTTATCGATACAACAACTGATTTATAACATAATAACAATTAATCGTTAAAACACGTTGCCAATTAACGTATACATTTAGAAAGCATTACTATGCGTTGTTACAATTGTGCTAAAAATTTCAACCTGAATTTATATTACTTATTCACCTAAGAAAACTAGCTGAAACTTTACTAATGTAATTACTAATTGTATATACTCTCTCTTATATATTTCTACACATAAAGTTATCTAATAGTACCTATTCTAATTTTTGTAAGGAACCCATAGCACTAACCTGTGAGTTGCACCCCTTCTCTGATGGAACTAACCCCGTCCTACCACAGTAGCACGAGCCATCGATTGCACCCTGTCTGGCAGTATCGTTCTTCTTCCCTGAACTGCAGCTGTCGACCTACAGAATATTTCGGCCTACTTTTATACTTCCCAGTAAAATGAGGAGGGTTCCAACCTACCTTTATTTGACGGCAGCACGCAAAGGTTGTGTATTTTTCGGGGAGTTTTCCTGAATCAATTTGAGTTTAAAAACGATTTTTGTAAACAATAATGTAGTTTGACAACATGTTTTATGCAAAAGTTCATAGGCTTGTGTGTCAATATATAATATCTATAGTAAATTATATTGAGTAGTAAAAGGCTTTAGTCTAAGAAGGGTTTCAAGTATTGGTAAGGAATCTATTAAAAGTTTAAGTATTGAACCAAAATAATAGGCTTGGTGACTTTAAATCAAACTATGTCTTGAATACTTTGGAAGTTTAAGATATCGATTTTCATTTAATTTAGTTATGGCTTTTTGTAACAGATTTTTTTGTAGGACTTTATTCAATTGTGACCAAAGGTATGGACAGTAATAAAAAAATGCTACTACTTTACATTTGTGATATTTTCGTTGATTTATTAATTTAATTTGTCTAAACGCTTTCGTAATATTTTCAAAGGATTCATAAGCTATCCCTTAAAATAAAACATCTTAATATTTTCGCAACTTTACATCAACAATTTAACTGTGACATATTGTTGCGCAAAGCTGTTTGTTAAAACAAGGAAATAAAGCATT